>NC_083578.1:85357658-85661408 GCF_027579695.1 Neoarius graeffei
ACACACACACGTACATGTAGAGGTGTAACACATGGACACTTTCTGTATGTGTTTATTACTCCAAATACAGTGGCATGCAAAAGTTTGGGCACCCTTACTGAAAATGTCTGTTACTGTGAATAGTTAAGTGAGCAGAAGATGAACTGATCACCAAAAGGCATAAAAGGTAAAAACGACATTTCTTTTCAGCGTTTTCTGCAAGACTTGCATATTATTTTTGTTTTGTACAATTGGAGAGTGAAAAAAAGAAAAGGAACACCATGCGAAAGTTTGGGCACCCCAATCCATTTGAGTTCTCATGTAACTTTTACCAAGGTTCCAGACCTTAATTAACTTATTGAGCTGTGGCTTGTTCAAATTCTTCGTTAGGGAAGGTCAGATGATGCAGATTTCAAAGCTGTATAAATTCTCTGACTCCTCAAACTTGTCCCTAAAATCAACAGCCATGGGCTCCTCTAAGCAACTCCCTCACATTCTGAATAATAAAATAATTGATGCTCACAAAGCAGGAGAAGGCTACAAGAACGTAGCAAAGTGTTTTCAGGTAGCCGTTTCCTCAGATTGTAATGTTATTAAGAAATGGCAGTTAACAGAAACGGTGGAGATCAAGGTGAGGTCTGGAAGATGAAGAAAACTTTCTGAAAGAACTGCTCGTTGGATTGCTAGAAAGGTAAATAAAAACCCCTGTTCGACTGCAGAAGACCTTCAGAAAGATTTAGCAGACCCTGGAGTGGTGGTGCGCTGTTCTACTATGCAGCGACACCTGAACAAAAATGACCTTCATGGGAGAGTCATCAGAAGAAAACCGTTCCTGCGTCCGAGCCACAAACTTCAGCGTCTGAAGTTTGCAAATGAACATCTAAATAAGCCTGAAGCAATTTTGACCGGGGTGCCCAAACTTTTGCATACCACTGTAACTGTGTCTGTGAAGTGGGTGTGGCCTAACTTGGAATTGTTTTTTTAATTAAATCTAAATTCTACCCTCGGAAAACAAACTCATGTTGAAATAGTCATGATGTGTGAATTCTAGCTCTGATCATTCCTCAATAATGAACATCGGCTATAATCATATCGTATTGGTCTGAACTAAGCAACTTTGCCTTTTTTTTTTTTAAATCCACACTGACAAATTTATTATTTTGTATCCTACCTGCTTGTGATATTTTCAAAAGAAAAAAACGTTTTTTTGTTGTGTCCCGTGTGATAACAGTCCAGATGCACGTCTTATCTCAATCAGGTGTGAAAACACAAATCGTGTGCCTCGTATTCATATATGTATTTTTATTCTATCCACATTCACTGGATATGAGCAATTGCGCGCTCTGATTGGCTACTCTACTACTAGGAGATCGGCTCATATACCGTGAGTAGAGAAAAACAAAATGGCGGAGCGTGTTGCTGAAACAACCGAGGACGAAATAAAAACTCTACTCAAAAATAAAACCACAAAAATTGTGATCAAGTATTTAAAATAAACAGAAATAGCTAAAAGAATATAGTTTTTTGGGGTCCCCCCCCCCCATCTCCTGTTCCACGCTCCAACCCAGTCGGTGGCAGTAATGCACCTTTATGTTGGTTTGCCAACCACCAAAAACGCTAAAGAGGAAGAAAACCACAAAAAATACAAATGAAAAGCAACGAAATATGGAATAACAATATCTGATGGTAAGAATGTATCTTTTTTTCAAGAATTATTATTATTATTATAGCATTTTTCACAAATTGCGACTGTCATTTCGCTGGTTTGTTTACATTCTAATTGGAAATTATTTTGTCGGACATTTTGTATAAAGTTTTTATCGAATTTGCAAAAAATAAAAAAGCTCTGTTTCTCAAAATCCACTGAATGTGGATAGAATAAAACAGTTATTCCACTCAATCAGGTCGTACATGGCTTATACCCAAGTCGGTGTTACGCGCCTCGTCGGCTATCAGCTCATGTACGACTCGATTTCGTGGAATAACTGTTAAATAGAAATTTATTTGGTCATTGTGATACATGTTTAGTTCGGTAATATCTAAAAAAGCCAACAGGCCATTCTGTTGCTGGTAAATTATTTAATTTGAGGGGATTAAAGCAAATAAGAGGCTTTCGTCTAAACGGGGGAACAGGGGCGCTGTGCCCTCTTACTCTCGGCGTGCGCCCCCTTACCGACTCCGTGAAAACATCCCAGCAACACTACGTGACAATGTGTCTGATCATCAAATACGTTATAATTGCTCCAAAAATATTCCAATCATAGTAGATATACCGCCAGATGGTGCAAAAACAATCCGAATTGGCGTTTTCCAGACTGAGGCGCCATGTTGTTTAGTTGTTTACTTGTCGCGGCTGCTCTCGCGAGATTTGACAGGTTACATACAAGGTCAGCTGACTTGTAGAGCGAGATTTCTCGAGACTGAATGACCTTTCACCCACCGGCGCGGGAGCTTTTGACAGAAGTAGTTCGCGAGTTGTTTTTGTTGACACTTGGGTATTTAAAGATGTCATCCCGCGGCACAAAGCGGAAGAAAGCCAAAGACTGTCCGGGGCAGAAGAAGATTACTTCTTTGTTTTTCAATGTTGACAAACAATTTGTTACAATTTCCCTCTCAGATAGCCTCAGAATGTCCCATTGGAGCATTTTTCAAAGGCTTCGCACGGCGGGGGGGGACACAACCGGCACCATCCCCCCCCCCTTCGCTCCCTCGCCATGGTGAGCGCCCTCATACTAAATTTTTCTAGAAAAAACCCTGAATAATGTGCATGAAATCACTTGCTTTGCGCAATCAAGGTTTACCTTCTTCTTTTGGGTTTTACAGCAGCTGGCATCCACAGTGTTGCATTACTGCCATCTACAGGTTTACCTTTGACCGCACACTGACAGTTCCATCATTTTGTGGCTAAACGAACAGCTGATCGCACCGAGGTGCTCTCGCTGAGCGCCGATATTTATTAGTTTGGTCCTACGTTTCCTTTCCTTCGTATATAACATAACGTCTTTTCTTCTCGCTTTCTTTCCGTTACTGTAGTCGGCCTTTCACGTTTCATTCACACTGACGTCCTCCATTTTTCTCTCCTGTTTCAAATTTGTATCCCCCAATGCCTTGCGCGAACAGGGAAAGCCCATCACGTCATGCATGACGTAGTATCTTGTATTGGGTCATGGTGAAGCAGGAAAAAATAGCGGAGAATTTAGGGCCACATGGAGATAAATTCATTAATTGTTCTATTAAAAAAACTAAAATTGGAAGTCTGTGATTCAAATTCAGTAGCTTTCAGTCCACTAAACAAAAATAATTGAGTGTCGGGGAAAATTGTTTTCATGTCCTACACTTGAAAAATCTGGAACGGAGTCTACCTTTAAGTTGGTCAGTAAAACTACTGAAAGTATTTTCTTTGTAGTTTTGTCAGTTAAATAAAATTTCAGGCGGCACGGTGGTGTAGTGGTTAGCGCTGTCGCCTCACAGCAAGAAGGTCCGGGTTCGAGCCCCGGGGCCGGCGAGGGCCTTTCTGTGCGGAGTTTGCATGTTCTCCCCGTGTCCGCGTGGGTTTCCTCCGGGTGCTCCGGTTTCCCCCACAGTCCAAAGACATGCAGGTTAGGTTAACTGGTGACTCTAAATTGACCGTAGGTGTGAATGTGAGTGTGAATGGTTGTCTGTGTCTATGTGCCAGCCCTGTGATGACCTGGCGACTTGTCCAGGGTGTACCCCGCCTTTCGCCCGCAGTCAGCTGGGATAGGCTCCAGCTTGCCCGTGACCCTGTAGAACAGGATAAAGCGGCTACAGATAATGAGATGAGATGAATAAAATTTCACATGAATTAACAAATTGTAGATTTTTGTTCTTATTGCATTTTGGAAAATATTGCAGCTTTTCTGAAAATGGGGTTTGTATATAAAACGCCACAATACTGAGAGTTAATTCTCAGGAGAGAACAACATCCCCTGCTGCTGCCTAGAAACCAAACCTGCCCCAGTAACAGCGCATACTGCTTAGGCACTGAAAGCAGGTCACACACACACACACTAACAAAAAACAGTGCCTACTGATCCTGGTGGTTGTTTACAAACTGAAATAATCTAATCAGTCCTTGTCTGTTCATCTTAAAGTTTGATTGGACCGTTATATCACCAGCTCTCAGCAGACGTGCGCTTATCGCACACCGAGCACGTCACACCATGGTCACTGTTATTACAGGAAATGAGTTCTGACCTCTGCTGAGATTATGATTTCATAGCTGACCCATTTTAGATGTGCTGTGTCACAGTGAATCATAAATCTCATGCATCGTTAAAATACGCTGCCAAACTGTACTGTAATACAGCTGTATGTTTTTCTTTTGTGTCCTTTCTGTCTCCCCATCTGTTTCTGTATCTCTTTCTCTCACCAGTGAAGATGGGGCAGAGTTTCTCCCAGCAGGTGATGCCTCCTTCAGAGGTGAACTGGCCTAGTGCAACCTCCAGGAAGAACACGGGAAGTCCTCCACCAAATAGGAAGATGAAATATGGGATGAGAAATGCACCTGAGAGAGAGAGAGAGAGAGAGAGAGACAGACTTTGAGTAGTAAGACAGGTGAACAGTCTCGCTCACCAACAACAATCAGTCAGAGGAAGACCAGCATTACAATATGGGACCCAAAAAAAAGGTTTAGATTTACATTTAGATTAAATGTCCTGCACTGAAATTGGAGAAAGTGGAGGGTATCTCAGGAGGGTGTCTAAAGACCATTCGAAACGGTCTTGTAAGATGCCTTCGAACTGCTCCAGAACGTTCTTTCTTGAAGGCAGCATTGATCGATCCTCAATGCTGCCTATTACCCATAAATCTGTGCACCAGCTGCCTCAAGCAACAGAAAAATTAAAAAAAGATGGCGGACCAAACGTCACAGAAAAGTGAATTTCTTACAAAAAACAAATGTAAGTTTTTTGAGCTCTTTTTTTCCCCCACATACTGTACATTTTGGAAAAATTACTCAGAAATAAACATTGTACTATCTTATAACGGGCGGCACGGTGGTGTAGTGGTTAGCGCTGTCGCCTCACAGCAAGAAGGTCCGGGTTCGAGCCCCATGGCCGGCGAGGGCCTTTCTGTGTGGAGTTTGCATGTTCTCCCCGTGTCCGCGTGGGTTTCCTCCGGGTGCTCCGGTTTCCCCCACAGTCCAAAGACATGCAGGTTAGGTTAACTGGTGACTCTAAATTGACCGTAGGTGTGAATGTGAGTGTGAATGGTTGTCTGTGTCTATGGTGGGGTTTACATTAGACCGTATCAGCGGATCATCAGATTAACGTTTTTAAAAACGATTAGCGTGCACACAGCAACGCCAATACACGATTCGCGTGCACACAGCAACGCCAATACACGGATACGCTAATCACATGACTAATTCGGCACGCAAGTTGAAATGTGTCAGTGTGGCTCATCGCTTCCTCCTCAGCGGCTGCGCTCCAAATCACGAGTGAAGCGCACGAGCAGTGATTCGGGACTGAGCCGCTGTGCGCAAGTCACTTACCACTTGCAAGTGGAAGGATGGCAAGCCTAAAGACCATCATAACTACACAATGGGCAGTATTTGCATCAGTATTTGCAGTATTTTCATACTTTTATACTCTTTAATGAAAGGTGATACAAGGCGGAAGTCCGCGCCGTTTTTCAGCAGTCTCGTCACATGACCAACGCCAGCGAATCAGGAAGGTGGATGTCACAGTGACGTTGTCCAATGACGACGCCAGCTAGAGCTCAGCACAGCGTATCCGCGTATTCTCAATGTTTACACAGCACCGGATCAGACATGATCTGGATTGAATACGTGGACCCTGGCGGATTCCCGTTTCCCGGCGTTTCCAGGCGGTTTAATGTAAACGGACAGTGCATCCACGAAGAAAACGAGACAGATACGGTCTAATGTAAACTTGGCCTATGTGTCAGCCCTGTGATGACCTGGCGACTTGTCCAGGGTGTACCCCGCCTTTCGCCCGTAGTCAGCTGGGATAGGCTCCATCTCGCCTGTGACCCTGTAGGACAGGATAAAGCGGCTACAGATAATGAGATGAGACTCTCTTATAACCCTGTGACTGTCTTCTTCTTCACCCATCCAGTCTGTTCTGGGTTCGGTCCCTTTTCCTAGGGTTTCTTGGCTGAGTAAGTACAGCCAGCTAGCCACTCCTCTGCTGCACTGCCTTTGGTTGTGGACAATTTAGAATAGCCAGTTTGCCTAACTGCATGTCTTTGGCCTGGGGGGGAAACCGGAGCGCCCGGACGGAGGAAACCCACACAGACAGGCTTGTAGTACTCGAGTCCGAGTCCGACTCGTGCCCTAATTTTAAGGACTCGTGACTTGACTTGGACTTGAGCATAGATGACTCGGACTCGTACATTAACTGCATTTGGACTCATAAACTGGAGACGAGGACTTAGATTCTTTCTTTATTTTTTGTGACATGCCATAATAATTTGGCATAAGATATTTATATCTACATTAATTTTGTACTAATTTCATGCAAGAGAATGCACATTCACCTGTTCATATGTCATGTTCAGGAACAAACTAACGTTAATGGCGCTAAAATGCCTGGAGAGAATGCGCCTAGGATTGTCCGCTTTGCTTATACAGACGTCTCGTGCAGTGGGGAAAAAAATGCACTGCTACGTGTTCCATATGTAGAAGAACTATCGAGGAGACGACGGGGACGACCTCGAACTTCAATCGTTATTTGGTAAGACTCCACCCAGAGAAAGAAGTGACACGTTATGTTCATTGTTGATAGCAGGGCTTGCTTGCTGACCGATGAACTAGCTAGCGTTAACCCTCTCTCATGTTATTTACCCCGTTGATAGTGGGTGGGGCTTGTTCTGGACTCAACTTGGATCAGTAGTGGACTCAATTTGAAATTCTTTAATGACTTGGACTTGACTTGGACACTGGGGACTCGAGGTTTAATGACCCAACTACAACACGGACACGGGGAGAACACGCAAACTCTACACAGAAAGGCCCTCATCAGCGATGAGGTTCGAACCCAGAACCTTCTTGCTGTGAGGCGACGGTGCTAGCCACTACACCACCGTGCCGCCCCCTGTGACTGTAACCAATTAAATTCTTCATGTGCGTGTGACGTCACGCTTATTTTCCAAACTGGAAGTCCACCATGTTGGATGCTAACAACAACCACCAAGATAGCAGGGTGCTGTACATGTGAGCTGCTGCAGTGCTTCGTGATTTTCTCTTCTTTTCATTGTCTTTGAAGAAAGACAGTGCCTCCTTTGTGTGTGGGATATAATTGTGCTAATAATGCTACTCGTGACAAAGAGAAATGGTTCTTCAGAAAGAATTCCCAAACTAATTAAAAACGGCGACAAAACAGATGAAGAACTGTCTGGAGAACGCCGTGCGTACGCTGTGGTTCAAAAACATACATCGTAAAGACTTAACTGAGGAAAGAGCTAATTACACTCGTGCATGTGTGGTGACCACTATTTCTGGTCAGGGTTTGTTGCTAATTAAAGCTGTATTTTCTGCTGATTAAACTGAACTTTTGAGTGATGTTTCTCAAGATCATTGAGAATGGTTTACACTAGGGCTGTAACGATATGCGTATCGAAATCGAAATTGCGATACGCAGAGCCACGATCCGTATCGCGATACAAGAAGGCAGAATCGCAGTACACCCTTTCAAACTTCTCCTCAGCCCAAAAACAGAGGTGCTTCCAAACTTCAATTTATGAATACTTTACTTTTTATTTAAATTACATTTTAAACTTACTTAAATTACTTTTATTTTTTTATATCTATTAGTAAGTCGTTTTTTCGCCGACCTGCGACAATCTTCTGCGAGTCACGCAACGTCCACACTCGCCACTGGCAGAGCATTCATTTCTTTTAAGCGGTCGCCATTCTGGTTGCGACGCGGGGAGTGAATCTGTAAACAAGCAGCTCATTGGCTGGCTAGGTGTGCCACAAGCCAATCACAATCACTTGACCGGAAAGGCATGCAGTGTTGCCAGATTGGGCAGGTTTAGGTGCTTTTTGGCTGGTTTTGAACATATTTTGGGGTGGAAAACGTTAGCAATATCTGGCAACACTGAAGGCATGTCTGCTTGGGCGGAAGCCTTCTGCGGCAGTTACATTTTGACACGCGAGCAACGTTTCACCATAAAAATTCCGTAATTTCCATCTGTTTTCCGCGATCACAGAAAATCATTGGCCCTATGAGAGTGAGACAGTGAGAGAGCCACCCCCCCCAAAAAAAAATCTTAACGGATTTACACGATTTGGAAAAATGACTTTTTCAGAACCGAAAAAAACAGAGCTTCCGGCTCAACAGTATTATTTTGAGAAATAAAAATAATCTTTGGATATACATTTGTTCATTTTTGCATACATATTACTCATTCTCTGCAGTGGTCTGAATTATTTGTTATTAAATAGTTTCCATTTTAATAACTGAACTGACTTGTGTGATAAACAAGATGAAATATTACGCTATGCTGGTGCTAATAACTAGTGCTAATAACCAGTTTCATAACTAATGGGGTGCCCTAAATATGCACAGATTCAGCCTCAGGGTGACCTCCGCCCTACCAAACCACTGAACCCCCCTTTGGAGAAGGAGGTGAGCAGCAATACAACCCATAAATGCTTCAGGATTGAAGTTTTTAATGAGCGAGCGCCATATACAGTTTGCTAGATTAAAGTGTTGCTAATAGTTTGCTAGATTAAAGTGTTGCTTAGCAGTCACGTCACACATTTCACTACCAATTGTCCTAGCACAAGAAGGCATGTGGCAAAATCTTGAATTTTCATTTTGTAAATGCACCAGAATTAGTCACTGACCAGTTTTCATCTAGTCCCTGGTAGGTTAATACTTCATCTCATCTCATCTCATTATCTCTAGCCGCTTTATCCTTCTACAGCAGGGGTCTTCAATCCTATCCGCAAAGGGCCAGTGTGGCTGCAGGCTTTCATTCCAACCAAGCAGGAGCTACACCTGATTTCACTTGTTTAATCATTTCACCCTCGTCTCCAATCAACAATCAAGTGAGCCTCCAATTTGGCTGTAATAAAAGCCTGCAGCTACACCGGCCCTTTGCGGATAGGATTGAAGACCCCTGTTCTACAGGGTCGCAGGCAAGCTGGAGCCTATCCCAGCTGACTACGGGCGAAAGGCGGGGTACACCCTGGACAAGTCGCCAGGTCATCACAGGGCTGACACATAGACACAGACAACCATTCACACTCACATTCACACCTACGCTCAATTTAGAGTCACCAGTTAACCTGACCTGCATGTCTTTGGACTGTGGGGGAAACCGGAGCACCCGGAGGAAACCCACGCGGACACGGGGAGAACATGCAAACTCCGCACAGAAAGGCCCTCGCCGGCCCCGGGGCTCGAACCCAGGACCTTCTTGCTGTGAGGCGACAGCGCTAACCACTACACCACCGTGCCGCCCAGGTTAATACTTAAAATGTAATAACAAAGTCACAAACTCAAGGTCCATGGGCTATCAAAAGTCAAATAATGACAATAGTGCAATTGTGACGAGGGTGGGCAAAGTTGGGGGGGCCCAAAATTCTAATCTTTCATGGGGCCCAAAATTTCTGGCGGCGCCCCGGTTGCACACGAAGAGTTTGTCTGATGTGATTTATGAGGCATCTGTTAGCCTACTAGCTAACGTGAGCTAAATTTAGTTACAAGGTGCACTGATGTTACACGTTACGGCAAATGCTATCCTAAAAGGTCATTCAAAATGAACGTCTTTAGAAGATGCCTCGAGTTGAAATTCCTGCCTTATGAGACACGCGTCTCTTACAGCAGCGAGGCAACAAGGCAGCGACTTTCAGGGTTCTATTTGAAACGCAGCATTTATATTTGGAATATAAATAAAAACTGACTATTATAAAACGTTCACTTTTTAATCTGAAGCCAAATCGATTCTATAACAAAACATTCTTTTTAGATTCTGAATGAGAATCCCTTCCATAAGGAAGGTTCTTTTTAGATTCTGAATCCAAATCGATCCTATAACACAGGCCGACCTTCACTCTTTCTAAAATATTCACTTTGATCAATAATGTTGTTTCTGGCAATCCAGGCAATGTTTTGTTAGAAAAGTGACTCTTAACTCTTTACCCCTTAAAGCAGTTGCTACAGCCACCCTTGTGTATACTGTTCACCCTTAGAACATATTTACAAGAAAAAAAAGTCTAAAGACAAGGTTTTGACAAGGTTTTAGACAAGGCATCATACCGGTATGTCGTCATTAAGGGGTAAAGAGTTAAAGCTCATAGGCAACGGTTTTAATTTTATGCACATTTGAAACTTTATATGTTAAAAAACCCTCTGTAATTTTCTTCTAGTCCCAAGAAGTATTGTTAATAAGTAATAATTAAAATAAGTTAGCGCGGATCGCGGCGAATTTCTGTTCGGCTATTTTCGTGACCACTCGGCGCGCAGACGCGCGTTCAGGAATTTCCAAAGAAAAACCCCCCATGCCTTATTGTTGTGCAGTGAACCGTAACAACGGGACCGGTTCAGGAAGAAGTTTTTACCCTTTTCCGAGAGAGGAGAAGAGGCAGAGAGAGTGAATTGGCTTTTTCTGGAAGAGGAGAAGAGGCGGAGCAGGAGGGTTGGCTTTTTTCCGAAAGAGGAGACGAGGCAGAGAGAGTGGATTGTGTGTGTGAAGCCAGAGGGTTGTTTTTTATCATAACTACCAGGATAAATCGTTTGGGCGTGAGTCTTGTTGAGGTCCGGGGTCACCGCGATCGGAGTCGGCCGAGTCGCTGTCCGATTCCGAGGCCGCACGGTCAAACCAGTGAGCCACATTCACCGATTGCTTCGCAATGGCCATAGGTTCATACATGTATGGTTTCACCTCTCGATATTTAATTTGGAGAGTTCCTGCTTCAAAATCGCTATCGTTTTCAGACATTTTACACAATCTCTCACGACCAAAGTCCGTACACGTGTGCTCGGTTCACAAGTAAACACAGAGCTGCTCCCGGTCTGTTTGGCTTAAATGACATGACGACGACGGTCGCCTGGCGGTGAAAGTGCGCATAAATGAGATCTAAACAAACCTTCGGAAATTGGGCAAAACAGTAGATTTTAAGCGTTTTATTCAATTTTAGGGTGCAAATTAGACATCAGGAAGATTGAATTCGCTTTTTGGGTCGTTCTTCTAGACAATAAAGTTGATATTCTACGTTTCGCTTCCAACCGTTGCCTATGACCTTTAAGAGTTGAAGTGAAACAGTAAAAAGGCAAATTATTAAAATGTAAGAACAAATCGGTACATTTCATGCAGCACTGTGGCACATATTGCTTTGCATACAGTATAGGTGCATTTTTAACAAATACAAAAATTTAATAATTGAGCAGACAGAAGAAACGTGTTTAATATAAATCACACAGCCTGAGGGTCAGGTACGGATGGGACTAATCGGGATGCCGCAGACTGAATTTTGTCCCCATATGGCGACCTTTCGCATCAAGGTGAAAGGAATGGATATTAGATCATGTTTATACCAGACTATTCGAGAAAGTCCTGGCCTCATTAACTTTATTTATGAAAAAACAAAGGGCGCTCTGTGTCACTGCTTAAAAACACAAGTCACCTTTGTCATTCTCGGATCATAGGGGAACAGGGTGAGCAAACACACACAATATCTGACACAAAACTAGAAGACACACTTAAAACACCCCCATATGAGACACACAAATGAGAAAAGATATATCATAACGATCATTTCCATACGTTTCTTCACAAAATATCCATATGTTCGTTTACAAGACGTAATATAGTGTCGTGATATGCTATTTAAAAGAAGGATTTTTAAATATAATTAACCTCAAAAGTCACTCACCTCCACCGTTCTTGTAGCAGAGGTACGGAAAACGCCACACGTTCCCTAATCCAACAAAGCCACCAGCTACAGAGAGAAGGAAGTCCAATTTGCTGGCCCATTTCTCCCTCTGCGGAGGTTTTCCCTCTGCTTCGTCCTCTGGCCGAGTGCCTGGACTTTTACCTGGAGATGGCTTTAGTGTGTCCTTATGGAAATCCTTCAGACACTGCAGCTTCTCTTTCTGTGCCATACTAAAGACAGAGAAAAATCACAAAATCAAGCAACAATCAGCTCCTTCGGAGAGTTTGTTTTGCACAATTGCACAACTTCTATTAGACAGTGATGTCATTTATATACACATTTTGATATTATTTCACACAGTCACGTACGTACTTTTTCACAAAACAAAAACCCACAGCATATACTGTATAAAAGACAGAACTCCAAATTCCTCCGTGTAAAATATACAGTATTAAAGTATACAGACTCTTTCAAAGTTATTAGAACAGCAGCTAGAGTAAATTGCCCACTAGAATTTGTGAAAATTCTCAGACTCAAAAGATGTGATGTCATGAGTTCTTTATAAAGCCCCGCCCGCCTTCCTTCTCAGTATTCTGTAAAGCCCCGCTCACCTTCCCTCTCATTTCTAACCGGCCAGGTTAGATTTTCACGGCGCCATTTTCTTCACGTTGAAAAAAACTTACTGCGGTACATTTTTCCTGATAACATGTTAAACTGGCGCAGCATATTAGAATAACTTTATATTGTTGTTCACCATACACTCTAGATGGTTTTGTATCTTGAAAACATCAAATTCCGAAGGCTAACGTGACCGAGTTAGCTGATGGCTAACTTAAATGTGTGAGTGAACGTTAATTAAGCAGCTAGTTAGTCAAACTAGACAATGTCACCCCTGTCTTATCCACACTGCATTGGCTCCCAATCAAATTTCGTATTGATTATAAAATACTACTGACCTTTAAAGCACTGAATGGTTTCGCACCACAGTACCTGAGTGAACTTCTGCTCCTCTATGACCCGCCACGCCTACTTAGATCAAAAGGTGCAGGCTATCTGCTGGTACCTCGTACAGTGAAGGCTACATCAGGGGTCGGAGCCTTTTCTTACAAAGCCCCACAGTTATGGAACAGCCTTACAAGTAGTGTTCGGGAATCAGACACAGTCTCAGCGTTTAAGTCTGGGCTGAAAACATATCAAAACACAGTCAAGTCTTTTGTTAATGGTGTTTATGAGGTAAAGGTGTAGATCTGGAGGGTCCTCAGACATACAGTGTTTTGGTAAACTGGGATGTATGGATGCTGTCAGTCCCCCACTCGCTTGCTCACTCGAGTTTGTTGACGGTATAGTGGCTGGTGCTTTATGTCCCGGGCAGGGCTCCCTCATGCCTGTGTTACCTTCTGGCTCTCCCCTTTTAGTTATGCTGTCATAGTTACTTTCGCCAGAGTCCCTGCTTGTACTCAGTGCAATATGTATACTGTTCCTACTTATTCAGGTGACATTGGCCATACCTAACAACCTGTGTTTTCTCTCTCTCTCCCCCCCAATCTGTCCCTCTGAGTTACATGCTGGTCCTGGGATCGAGATGCTGACCTCTTCTGCTCCTCGGACCTGCCTGATCCATCCTGGTGCCCTGTGTCTGGTTGGAGTCTCATCGCATCGCTCCTGTGGAGGACGGCCCCATATGGACAGTTGAAAGTCACACTTGGAGGACGCTCTGGACACTTACAGTAATGCTTTTATGGCTGAGGACTACAGATGACTTGCTAACTTTAGGACTGCGGTTGTCATGAACAGTTTTGCACTCAAGTTTCCATCAATGAAGGAGTTTATAACATCAACAAAACTGACTTCATGTTAAAACTGTTAATGTTATAGTCATGTTGTCTGTTGTTGCCCAAATGAGGATGGGTTCCCTTTTGAGTCTGGTTCCTCGCGAGGTTTCTTCCTCATGTCGTCAGAGGGAGTTTTTCCTTGCCACCGTCGCCACAGGCTTGCTCATTGGGGATAGATTAGGGATAAAATTAGCTCATGTTTTAAGTCATTCAAATTCTGTAAAGCTGCTTTGCGACAATGTTTATTGTTAAAAGCGCTATACAAATGAACTTGACTTGACTACGTCAGCAAGAGGTAAAGTTAACATGGTTCATTCAATGTGGAGAGATGACTGTGTTGTATTTCTGTCAGGACCACTTTAGTCAAGGAACTTTATTTACATCGCAATATTTGCAACAAGTTGTATTTGGCAGGTGGCGCTGTTCTGGGACCTCCCTGCTCTTCCACGTGCTTATGTGGAAAGCCTTGGAGTAGGGAGAGCTGCAGCAACCCCCCATAGGGTACGGAACAGAGCAAGCATCAATGACAACAGAGATGACATTCATTAAGATCGGAATATGGGACCTCCCTGCCCTTCCATGTGTCTACGTGGAAAGCCTTAAGGAAGGGACAGCACCTCCCTGCCCTTCCATGTGCCTGCATGGAACGGCTAAAGCAGGGAGCGAGGCAATAATGGAAATGGCATGGATTAGGGGACCTCCCTGCCCTTCTGCGTGCCTATGTGGAAAGCCTTGGAACAAGGAGAGTACCTTCCTGCCCTTCCATGTGCCTACATGGAATGGCTAAAGCAGGGAGACTGGCAGCAACAAAAATGGCATGGATTAGGGGACCTCCCTACCCCTTCCATGTGCCTATGTGGAAAGTCTTAAGGAAGGGACAGCACCTCCCTGCCCTTCCATGTGCCTGCATGGAATGGCTAAAGCAGGGAGGGCGGCAATAACGGAAATGGCATGGATTAGGGGACCTCCCTGCCCTTCTGCGTGCCTATGTGGAAAGCCTTGAGGCAGGGAGAGCACCTCCCTGCCCTTCCATGTGCCTACATGGAACGGCTAAAGCAGGGAGGGTGGTAGCAACGGAAATGGCATGAATTAAGGATCTTGGCCTCTTTGACAAGGGCTAAATACAATAGTTAGATGACTGGGTCAACACATCTCTAAAATTGTAGGCCATGGGGTGTACCCGGTATGCAGCGATGATCACCAATCAGAAAGTGGTCCAAAGAAGGACAATCAGCGAACCACAGAAGAGCACCTGTAGCACAACTGTTGAAAAAGTTAATGGTAGGTGTTAGAATGCATAGCGCAACACCGCTTGCTTTGTATGGGCTGAGGAACTACAGACTGGTCAGGGCACTCATGTTGACTCCTGTCTGCCAAGGAAAGTGCCTACAATAGGCATGTGAGCATCAGAACTGGACCATGGAGTAATGGAAGAAGGTGACCTAGACTGGGTTGTGAACAGGCATCAGTGATACAGAAATGACATTGATTAAAGTCAGACAGTACAAAAGGGGAGGAGTTGGGGTGGACGTGGGTTGCAAAATGGCTTGCAGAGGAAGCAGCAAAGGTAGGCAGGTTAAAGCAGCCCAAATAGGTGTTCTATGAGAGATATGCCAATAGAACGCGTAGAAGGGGATCAGCTGAGCTGGCAGCTGATGTGGCCTGGCTTGAGATCAGCTGCAGTCAACTGATGTAGCTAGGACTGAGGGCTGAGCTTGACTTCGTGGCCTGCCTAAACTATGCTACACTCAATTTTTTTTTTTAAATGTCCATAGATTCCCATATGTTATCGTTGAAATGGCTGAGACTGCATGTGAAGGGTGTTGGCTAAACTGGCAAATTTTAGCTTGACTAGTTATCTATGGCTACCATTTGTATGAGCAGTCAAGGTCAATAACAAGAAGATGTAAGTTAATGCTGATATACCGGTTTAAATTTTGGCTAGTTGGCTAAATTAATGATGTGCTTTCAAAGTGGCGTTACCACCGTTTATAAACTACGGATTCAATGAAAATAAAAAATATAATACAAAGAGTGTTGTTGTTTGATGGAATAATGATTTGGGGTTGAATGCAATACAGTCACGGTGCTTATTGCGCAATATGTCTTTGTTATTTGGGGATTTAATACAGACAGATAATAAGTACTAGCATCTTCTACTTTTGCTTCTACAGATTGTTAACATTCACCATTTACACCGGTTCTGTCAGAAGGCATGACCATTTATCTCAAACATTTAATCACTGATCATCAGTGGCTCTTCAAGCACTTATTTCCTGCAGTCAATCTCTTACCAAAGCATCACTTCATGATACATTACCCCACCCAATTCTGCACGTGGTGCATGCATTATGAAGCCAAACATAATTTCTTTGAGACAATTAAAAAGCTTTAAAAACATTAGCCAAAAAGCACCAAAGTTGTATGGCAATGTATCAGGAGTGCTTTTGCAAGGAAAGATTAACTTCAGGTCCAGGAAAGATGGTGACACTTAGTGAGCTCAAAGGTGGCCAAGATATTGCTTGCAAATTTGGAACTGTATTGTCTACCAGTGTATTTTCTGCCAAGTGGATAAAACATCATGGTACAGAGTACTGCCGTGACATCATTATCTGTCCTGAGGTAGCATCTGAGATGCCTGTGTTTTGTAAGGTCAAGACTATTGTGGTTAAAGAAGACAATGTATTGCTCTGTGGAAAAATGATGAAAACCATGTGTTTTGATCACCATTACCATGCCTTTATCTGTTGGGCAGTGGGCATGTACCGTCCTTGACCACCGTGCAATGGAGTAGTAAGGCGTCTCCTTCCCTCCACTAGCCTGGGGTGGTGCCTTGAGCAAGCACTAGCAACTCCTCGCTCCCCTGGTCAGGGTTACGACCGAAGACTGGACTCGGCAGACTGCGCGGAGGAGACCACCACCTGGTGGTTCAACGGGCAGGAAGGCGGATCCAGCAAAGCGTTTGTAGAGCATGATCAGGGTACGGTGCAACAAGTAGAACACTGTTGGCCATCTACTGCATCCCAACCTAGCTCCAGCCGTCTTGATTCTGTTTTGCCCCTGGACCCAGTTAGGTTGGGACGAGAGAGTGAAGCTGACGGCTGCGCAACTGTCCCTCGCTCTAATCCAAGTCACGTGCAAGTCCATCCATTATCCATAACCGTTTATCCTGTGCAGGGTCACGGGCAAGCTGGAGCCTATCCCAGCTGACTATGGGTGAGAGGAGGGAGGGGTACACCCTGGACAAGTCGCCAGGTCATCGCAGAGCTGACACACAGAGACAAAACCATCCACACTCACGTTCACACCTACGGTCAATTTAGATCCACCAATTAGCCTAACCTGCATGTCTTTGAGGGAAACCGGAGCACCCGGAGGAAACCCACGCAGACACGGGGAGGACATGCAAACTCCACACAGAAAGGCCCTCGTCGGCAACTGGGCTTAAACCCAGGACCTTCTTGCTGTGAGGCGACAGTGCTAACTACTACATGTCCGTGCCGCCCCCACATGCAAGTCATGACTTCAAATTCAAATTTGAAGTCATGGTCATTTTCGACCCCGAAAGACGAACATCAATCTATCAACCATGCCTTTAAGGTCAGGCTGCATCCGGACAGGGTTCTAAAAGTGTTGCACATAAATGAGCTGTGTGACTTCAAACCATTTGATGTTCAAATGAAGTAGGGAACCATGGATTCCTCCTTATACTGTATGTTATGCCATACTGTCATTTTATGCAGACAGAGGTCAGTGTTTTAAAGTGGCTTTGTATTCTCCATGGTATATTTTGATATTTTGGCCTGACAAGTTGTTAAATGCATTATTTTGTTGAAATGTAATTATTGCTCACTTAAAAGGGCTGATGACACGAACATGACTCTATGCAATTTCTTAAATAAACTATACAACATGGCAAACATGTTAGATTTCTGTTATAATTACGTGAAAAGAAGCTGTTGTTACGCGAATATCCAACTTTTAATTGCACAGCGCAAGAAAACTGGGTCCGTGGCTCGCGGCCATGTTGTGACGTCAGCGGAAGAACACGCTGCGGTTCACTGGCTGTTCTACTCTGGTTCTACTCAATGGAAATGGCACATGAAAACGCCGGTGAACTCTCTAGTGCTAGCTCTTCCTCTTCTGGGAGTCTAGAATTGTGTTGATCTCTTCCGAATAGAATCTATGATAGCCTACCCTCTTTACCCTTTGCCTCTCGTTGCTAGGCGGCAGTTACATGAAAGCCGCAAGCTTTCACAAGCAAATACATGACTGATATCACGCCGACTTTATGATTACATTTATGATTATCATGTAGAATCTATAGCTCTACGTACCTTTATCTTATGTCGTTTCACAACACATGTTCTGACAGGACGACTGTCTTTGGATCCAGCATAGCTACTAGTAGACCCCCTCCGGAATACTGGCAGTGTTGCCAGATTGGGAGGTTTCCCGCCCAGTTGGGCAGTTTCAAGTGCATTTTGGTGGGTTTTGAACATATTTTGGGCTGGAAAACTTCAGCAGTATCTGGAAATATGGAAAACAACAGATACTGCTGACGTTTTCCAGCCCAAAATATGTTCAAAACCCACCAAAATGCACTTGAAACCACCCAACTGGGCGGGAAACCTCCCAATCTGGCAACACTGTGTAGGCACAGCTGATGGTAGTAACACACGTTTGTGCTGAACTGAACACCCAAGAAATTCTTTTAAGCTGGGAAGGGTGTCAAAACAATCCAAATCGAAGTGTTCAGAGCACAGGACGGATGTTGGTGAGGGCTCCCACTTGTCACGAGTGCGCCTGACTTGCTTCACCCACTTCGCATGCAGCTCGGGATCTCTGGGAAACCTGAATAAACTTACCCCATCCTTGTGGGTTTTGGAGCAAAAGCCGGCAACACAACGCTAAGGCATAATAAATAAATATATATTATATAGAATGTCTAATAAAAATACTAATAATGATAAACTGAACACCTGCCGCATCAACAACAAACTGGTAAGTTAGGAGGAAGGTTCTTTCGCTGACGTCATATAGCTCCTCCTCCTCTTTCGTCTCCTGGGTGCTGCAGCCCCGTCAAATTTGCCCAGATAGCCGCGTTTTTTATCATAACTTGTAAAATAGGCGCCTTCGTGAATTAATATATGGATCATCGGGAATTACTTTTTATAAAACATCGCCAAAGATGTCAAAAACATGTCATCAGCACTTTAATGATATATTTGAAAAAAAAAATATGGAAAACAAATTTGGTTAGATCTAATTTGACACTACAAAGGAGTATATTAAGTGGCAAGTTTGAAAGACACTGATAAGTGTTAATGATTTTTCACTGTATTTTCACTGCAAGAGAGTAAATAATCAACACAGCATTGTGTAAGAAAAACACTTATTAGAGGTATTTGACCCTCCGGTTTTAACTTTTAATAACTCACTGTAGTGTTAATGAACATTGGAGTTCAACTTGGAGTTTTGGGGTTTTTTTATCGCAGAAGAATAAATTAAGAGTCAACACCACTGAGAATAATATTTACACTCTCCAAAGTTTTTAACCTGTAGTGTTAAGTTTAAACAACACTATAGAGTGCAAGCGAGTGTTAATTTCTTACTCTATTTAATGTTAGTTTAACTCTAAAATTTCAACACTAGAGCAAGAGTCAATTTAACACCAACTCCGAGAGCGACCATATACACTTGGGAATAGTGTTAAAGTGAACTCTTTACGTGTTACTTTAACACTGCAAAATTTACTGTGAAGACATCAAAAGCACACAGAAGCAAAGGAAGCAAAGCACAGTTTAAGCCATGACCTTTAGATAAAAAGGTGGAAAGAGTCTCCTTCGGACCAAAGACAAAGTCTGAGAGAAGGCCTGACCATCAAATGTCTGTAAGGCTGAAGGTGGAAACTTGCTTCCTGGTAGTGGATTTGCGGGATGAGGTCAGATATCAAAAATCATAGGTAGGATCACATGCATTGTTTCAGTTGACACATCGCTTGGTGAGGAACTGAGGATGCTTACAGGAAACAGCAGTGAGTTATTCATGAGTTTGTTTCTGTTCATGTGAGGAATTTCCATCCCGTGTAAATTAATCAATAAATTTTGCAGCATGCACCAATAATGGTTGCCATTAAGATGATGGGTTGGCTTGTTAGCGTAATAGACAAGAGTGCTCCGAGAGCACAATATCCCACACTGGCAACTATGCTACAGTCATGGCGCCAGGACCCAGCTGTTTTCGGTGACTCACAGGAGGACAGAGAGAGTCAGATTTCCATTGATCACCCTAACGGGCAATCCTTTGATCACCCTAATGACTCGCCGTTCACACCCAGCCTCCAGTGACCCACACCAACATGATGCCTCAGGCCAAGTTTACATTAGACCGTATCTGTCTCGTTTTCTTTGCGGATGCACTGTCCGTTTACATTAAAACGCCTGGAAACGCCGGGAAACGGGAATCCGCCAGGGTCCACGTATTCAATCTAGATCATGTCTGGTCCGGTGCTGTGTAAACATTGAGAATACGCGGATACGCTGTGCTGAGCTCTAGCTGGCATCGTCATTGGACAACGTCACTGTGACATCCACCTTCCTGATTCGCTGGCGTTGGTCATGTGACGCGACTGCTGAAAAACGGCGCGGACTTCCGCCTTGTATCACCTTTCATTAAAGAGTATAAAAGTATGAAAATACTGCAAATACTGATGCAAATACTGCCCATTGTGTAGTTATGATTGTCTTTAGGCTTGCCATCCTTCCACTTGCAAGTGGTAAGTGACGCGCATGCCCGATATGCACTGAGATCTCTCACACAGCGGCTCAGTCCCAAATCACTGCTCGTGCACTTCACTCGCGCGCTCTGTGAGCTCCACAGGGCCGGAGTGCGCACCCTCCAGAGGGCACTCGCTGTTCAGGGTGGAGTGATTTGGAGCGCAGGATGCCTGCGGAGCCGAGCGTATCCGTGTATTGGTGTTGCTGTGTGCACACTAATCGTTTTAAAAACGTTAATCTGATGATCCGCTGATACGGTCTAATGTAAACCCCACCTCAATGACACCTTAGATGAGCTGGTCATCAGAATTCTGATTCTGATTCTGATCCAGGAGAGGATAAATATCTGATACTCCCTATTAGTCAGACAGAACCGAGGAAGCCTTTCGGACGAGAGGTGAAACGTTTTCAAGAATCTTCAAGCAAGTCCAGTTGCCCTTTTCTACCACCCACAGTTTACTATGACCTGGATGATTGAGAATCTTCACAGACAGGCCGAAAGTGTTGGCACCCCAGATTTTTTTCCAGAAAATATAGCATATTTCCCAGAAAATTATTGCATTTACACGTTTTGTTATATACATGTTTATTTCCTTTGTGTGCACTGGATTAAAACAAAAAGAAAAAAAAAGCAAAATTGATATAATTTCATGCAAAACTCAAAAAATGGGTCGGACAAAATTGTTGGCACCCTCAACTTAACATTTGGTTGCACGCCCTTTGGAAAAAATAACTGAAATCAATCGCTTCCTATAACCATCAACAAGCTTCTTACACCTCTCAACTGGAATTTTGGACCACTCTTCTTTTGTAAATTGCTCCAGTTCTCTCATATTTGAAGGGTGCCTTATCCCAACAGCAATGTTAAGATCTCTCCACAGGTGTTCAATGGGATTCAGATCAGGACTCGTTGCTGGCCACTTTAGAACCCTCCAGTGCTTTCTTTCCATCCATTTCTGGGTGCTTTCTGAGGTATGTTTGGGGTCATTGTCCTGCTGGAAGACCCATGACCTAGGACGCAAACCCAGCTTTCTGACACTGGGCCCTACGTTGCGACCCAAAATCCCTTGATAATCTTCAGATTTCATGATACCTTGCACACAGTCAAGGCATCCAGTGCCAGAGGCAGCAAAACAACCCCAAAACATCTTTGAACCTCCACCATATTTGACTGTAGGTATTGTGTTCTTTTCTTTGTAGGCCTCATTCCGTTTTCGGTAAACAGTAGAATGATGTGTTTTGCCAAAAAGCTCTATCTTGGTCTCATCTGTCCACAAGACGTTTTCCCAGAAGGATTTTGGCTTATTCACGTACATTTTGGCAAACTGCAGTCTAGCTTTTTTATGTCTCTGTGTCAGCAGTGGGGTCCTCCTTGGACTTCTGCCATAGCATTTCATTTCATTCAAATGTCGACGGATAGTTCGCGCTGACACTGATGCACCCTGAGTCTGCAGGAGACCTTGAATACATTTGGAACTTGATTGGGGCTGCTTATCCACCATTCGGACAATCCTGCGTTGCAACCTTGCATCAATTTTTCTCTTTCGTCCTCGTCCAGGGAGATTAGCTACAGTGCCATGGGTTTGGAACTTCTTGATGATGTTGTGCACCGTGGACAAAGGAACACAAAGATCTCTTGAGATGGCCTTGTAACCTTGAGACTGTTGATATTTCTCCACAATTCTGGTTCTCAAGTCCTCAGACAGCTCTCTTCTCCTCTTTCTGTCCTCCATGTTTAGTGTGGCACACACAGACACACAATGCAAAGATTGAGTCAACTTCTCTTCTTTTTATCTGGTTTCAGGTGTGATTCTTATATTGCCCACACCTGTTACTTGCCACAGGTGAGTTTAAACGAGCATGACAGGCTTGAAACTTAATAATTTACCCACAATTTTGAAAAGGTGCCAATAATTTTGTCCAGCCCATTTTTGGAGTTGTGTGTGAAATTATGCAAATTATTATTTTTTCTCTGTTTTTTTTTTGTATTGCTTCAATACACACAAAAGAAATAAACGTGTGTTTAAAAAAACATGAGTAATCGCAATCATTTTCTGGGAGAAATACTTCATTTTCTGGAAAAAAATCTGGGATGCCAACACTTCTGGCCATGACTGTATAACGCTGGTAAAATGCGACTGAATTGAATGAAAGTGCAATATGCGTATTACCGACATATAACAAAGAATCCTGTCAAGGTTTGTGAAATTCCTCCAAAAATTGTGAGAGGAGTTGATTTCAGAAGGTGAGAACCTTCCCGACGTATGGACAGATGGATGGACGGACATCGCCACGACATAATCCCCCTTCAGGCCTTTCGGCCAGCGGGGGATAAAAAGCCCAATGTACTATATATAAGGGGAAGCTTAGTGTTATTAATGTTATGCTTGAGAAAGCTTTGCTACAACTTTGGTTGTTTGATTGTTGTCTTTGCTACAACTTCGAAATTCTTTGCAAAAGGCAGAATGTTTTTACATTACATTAATGGCATTTAGCAGACACTCTTATCCAGAGTGACATACAACATACCCAGAGCAGCCTGGAGAGCAGTTGGGGATTAGATGCCTTGCAAAAGGGTACTTCAACCATTCCTGTTGGTCCAGGAAATCAAACCAGCAATGTTGTATTACATGTATAACATACAACACAATGTACCTAGAGCAGCCTGGGGAGCTGTTGGGGGTTAGATGCCTTGCTGAAGTGCTGGTCCAGGGAATGGAACCAGCAACCTTTTGGTCCAAAAGCTGCTTCTCTAACCATTAGGCTATGGCTTCGCCATGCAATCAACTGACACCTGACATATGATAGCCTACTATAGGTAGATTCACTAATTAGCAATGGATCAACTATGTTCCATGGAACCTGTATACCCATATAGCTATGCATTTTTCCTCAGGGTTTGCTGGGTCCTATATTCCCTGAGACCCACAGATATCTTGAGTGCATCTTGGGTATTGTGTTCCCAGGGTCCTGTGTTCTCAAAGCTCTATGTCCCAAGAGTCCTATATTCCCCACGACCTTTGTACTGAGACTCCTATGTACTCATAGTCCTCTATTTCCAGGGTCCTATGTACCTAAATTCTCATGCTCTTAGGGTCTTGGGTTCCCAGGGTCCTATGTATTACTGTGTACTATACAGTGGTGCTTGAAAGTTTGTGAACCCTTTAGCATTTTCTATATTTCTGCATAAATATGACCTAAAACATAATCAGATTTCACACAAGTCCTAAAAGTAAATAAAGAGAACCCAGTTCAACAAACAAGACAAAAATATTATACTTGGTCATTTATTTATTGAGGAAAATGATCCAATGTTACAGCAAAAGCATGTGAACTTCTACCGTAGGATTAGCAGTTAATTTGAAGGTGAAATTAGACTCAGGTGTTTTCAATCAATGGGATGACAATCAGGTGTGAGTGGGCACCCTGTTTTATTTAAAGAACAGGGATCTATCAAAGTCTGATCTTCACAACACATGTTTGTGGAAGTGTATCATGGCATGAACAAAGGAGATTTCTGAGGAGCTCAGAAAAAGCGTTGTTGATGCTCATCAGGCTGGAAAAGGTTACAAAACCATCTCTAAAGAGTTTGGACTCCACCAATCCACAGTCAGACAGATTGTGTACAAATGGAGGAAATTCAAGACCACTGTTACCCTCCCCAGGAGTGGTTGACCAACAAAGATCACTCCAAGAGCAAGGCGTGTAATAGTCGGCAAGGTCACAAAGGACCCCAGGGTAACTTCTAAGCAACTGAAGGCCTCTCTCACATTGGCTAATGTTCATGAGTCCACCATCAGGAGAACACTGAACAACAATGGTGTGCATGGCAGGGTTGCAAGGAGAAAGCCACTGCTCTCCAAAAAGAACACTGCTGCTCCGTCTGCAGTTTGCTAAAGATCACGTGGACAAGCCAGAAGGCTATTGGAAAAATGTTTTGTGGACGGATGAGACCAAAATAGAACTTTTTGGTTTAAATGAAAAGCGTTATGTTTGGAGAAAGGAAAACATTGCATTCCAGCATAAGAACCTTATCCCATTTGTGAAACATGGTGGTGGTAGTATCATGGTTTGGGCCTGTTTTGCTGCATCTGGGCCAGGACGGCTTGCCATCATTGATGGAACAATTAATTCTGAATTACACCAGCGAATTCTAAAGAAAAATGTCAGGACATCTGTCCATGAACTGAATCTCAAGAGAAGGTGGGTCATGCAGCAAGACAACAACCCTAAGCACACAAGTCGTTCTACCAAAGAATGGTTAAAGAAGAATAAAGTTAATGTTTTGGAATGGCCAAGTCAAAGTCCTGACCTTAATCCAATGGAAATGTTGTGGAAGGACCTGAAGCGAGCAGTTCATGTGAGGAAACCCACTAACATCCCAGAGTTGAAGCTGTTCTGTACGGAGGAATGGGCTAAAATTCCTCCAAGCCGGTGTGCAGGACTGACCAACAGTTACCAGAAATGTTTAGTTGCAGTTATTGCTGCACAAGGGGGTCACACCAGATACTGAAAGCAAAGGTTCACATACTTTTGCCACTGACAGATATGTAATATTGGATAATTTTCCTCAGTAAATAAATGACCAAGTATAATATTTTTGTCTCATTTGTTTAACTGGGTTCTCTTTATCTACTTTTAGGACTTGTGTGAAAATCTGATGATGTTTTAGGTCATATTTATGCAGAAATAGAGAAAATTCTAAAGGGTTCACAAACTTTCAAGCACCACTGTAGTGCTACAGTCCTATTTCCTCATGGCTGTATGTTTGCAGGGTTCTACATTCCCCAAGACTGTGAGCTGGCCTAGTGGTTAGCATGTCCACCTCTTGATCAGGAGATTGTGAGTTCTACTTGCAGTTGGGTCATACCAAAGACCATCATAAAAACGGTACCTACTGCCGTCTGGCAAGGCACACTGCAATCCAGATGCGAGTAGGGAGTCAAACTCTCATGGTTACCAGAGGACCAGTCCCCCGCTGTAACTCTAGCTGTATAGGCAAGAGGCCAAGGGCTACGAAAACGGAGATCAGTGCTGCCCAATGCACCTTAAGGGCCTGGTTAGTACTGGGACAGGAGACTGCCTGGGAAGACCAGATTCTGGTGTGAGAGGGACTTTGACTTCACTGTCCACTTCACAAGGCACACTGCAATACAGATGCGAGTAGGGAGTCAAACTCTCATGATTACCAGAGGACCAGCCCTCCATTGTAACCCTAGCTGTATAGGCAAGAGGCCGAGGGCTATGGAAACGGAGATTGGTGCTGCACCCATGCACCTCAAAGTGCTGGTTAGTACTGAGACTGGCTGGGAAGACCAGATTCTGGCATGGAAGTGACTAACTTTTTTTTTTTTAAGTGTTATAACAAGAGCTGGGGGAGTGTCCCTAGCCCCTACAGCTAAATTTAAAGTTATTTTGGATCCTTAGGGATCCCGTGAGGTCGTATTTGTTTGAGGTGACGACATCGGATGACTGAAGACTACGACAGTTTGGTCAAGAAAAGAGTGCAAGAGATTACTGATGAGGGTGTTCTGTGTTAGTCTGGCTAACGCGACTTCAAAGCTCTGCGAGCATTTGGTCTGGCAAAGATATTAAGCCCAACCGTTTCCCAAAGTGCGTGGTTGACCCGCCTCCCTGAAATGCCTCAGTTTGTTACTGGTCGAAGCCAGAAAAGGCTGTGACGAAGCTTAAACCAATCACATCACTCTTTCCTCTGACGTATGTGACACGATGGGGCTAACTGGTAGATTAAACTCTTACCGAAGCCGGTCGGGAGCAAGGCGAAAACGTCCTTCCTTTCAATAAATACCTCCAGGGCTGTTCTTTGCTCCGTTTTCAGTGAGAACTTGCTCCATGTTCGTAATGTTTCTAGTGAATGAAGCGCTTCCGGCATAGATTCTGTAAACAATCTATGGCTTCCGGTCACAGTTCTACTACGTCAGTGCCTTGAACACGCCTCTACCCAGGGCCGTTGGAGATGCTCAAAGTTGATTGGCTCCCGATTTTTCGGAAGCTTGGAAGAGCTGTAGATAGCTTGCCTTGCCAGACTAAGCTCGCAACAGGCCCTCATGTTGCGTCACACTTAGGATGGGCGGGCCCAGGCTAGTTCTGTGTGGGATTGAGAATAATGTGATAGGCCTTAAAGGTATACTTTACACATCAACACAAGCTAAAATGGACCTTCGGCTATTGTATGAGTGATGTGCTCCAGGTTTCACTGACAGTGAAATATTTACAATAAACTGGAGGATGTAGGTTTTACTTGAACACAACTAAATGCTTTCCTTGCTTTGGGACATATGGTTCATAAGCTACGGTAATAAATAAAAACGCTCATTAAGTGAAAGAGGTGTATCAGGAAAAGCAAATTAAAAAAAAACAAACAAGCAAGCTAAATTATAAAGTTCTCATTAGGGGAATAATGCAATTTCACTATCTGTATCTGCATCTCTTTAATGCTCCAAAAATCTGCATTAGATTTTTATCCTGAAGTGATCATGACCTAAACTGAAAAGGATTTTATTTCTTTTCTTTTTGAAATAAATATAAACCTGAGCACTACGCTTACTGAGGGAAAATAAACACAAGTATACATGTCAGCATTGTCAGCATGGTGTGCGAATTCTGACTCTGACAGTTCCTCAACCTCAGCTACATCACTCAAATATATATCTGTTCTCAACTGTGTGCTTGGTTTTTTTTTCTTTCCTTTTATTTTAATTCTGCTCATACAGTTATTATTTTTTGTTTGTACCTGCCTGAGATATTTTTGCTGCAATATTTTCTAATGAAATTAGTTGGTTCTATTTCACAGATCCTGTAAATCTTACTCTGGTCAAGCAACTTTCTAGTAAACATTCAGACAAGGCGGTATTACAGCGTGTGTGTTGAGCAAGTTTGATATGCCAGGCTTAAGTAAATGACAAAAGATAATGCCAAGCAAGTGTATAGTATAGTGGCTAACATCATCAGGATCATCAGGGATGATTAGTTTGAGATTTCAGAAAGGAAACTTATTCATAGTTAAAGATTAATATTTTGGGATAGGTTTAAGGGAAAGAGAGAAGGATAGGATATAATCAGTATAATCATTCACTCCACCAAGTGTGCTTCGTGAGAAGTAAAAACGAGGGGGTGAAAAAGATTTGGTGTAATTCAGGAGCGCAGAATTCAATATTTCTTATATCTGTCCTTATTGCATGTTGGGAAGCTTTGGAGATGCTAATCTCATTGGGTTACTTCAAATGTAAACAAATGTGTTAAACCTTTTTTTGTTTTTTTACATCAAGGACACAATACTGTACCGTATCATTATTGTAGATATTACATAATTATCCTGTCCACATTCACTGGATATGAGCAATCGCGCACTTTGATTGGCTACTCTACTACTAGGCTCATATACCATGAGAAGAGAAAAACAAAATGGCGGAGCGTGTTGCTGAACCAACCGAGGACGAAAGAAAGACTACTCAAAAACAAAACCCCCAAAAATACAAAAAAGCAATAAAATATGGAAGAAAAGTACTTGATGGGAAGAACTTATCTTTTTTTATTTTTCAAGAATTATTATTATTATAGCATTTTTCACAAATTGCTACTGTCATTTCGCCGGTTTGTTAAGCGGAAACGATTCTGTCGGACATTTTGTATAAAGTTTTTTCTTTATCGAATTTGCAAAAAATACAAATAAAAATGGCGTGTTTCTCAAAATCTAGTGAATGTGGATAGAATAAAACAGTTATTCCACTCAATCTCGTCGTACACGGCTTATATCAGGTCATGTACGACTCAGTTTCATGGAATAACTATTAAATATTGCATTTAGCAAATTGTGCATGTTAAAGATATAAATTATACAAAATAGTTTAGCTTCCATTTTCTTCTTCATGTTTTCTTTGACACTATTGGTCCATATTTTGTCAATCAGAATACCTTTTGGTTGCTGGGCAGAAGTCCAACCAACCATCACAGGCTCCAACCATCACAGCCTGTACGTATGAATTCAGCTATTTCTATAATATCTACCAAAATGCCAAAAATGTACAGGATATTGCGCTCTGGTGTGACATTTGGCGTACAGTGGTAAACGGCGGTTGTGGCATTTTGAAGCTAATGTATTCAAAAATTGAACTGCTACTTTCATATCGAAAAAAAAAGTATTGCTAAAATTACAGATAAGCTTCTAGAAATACCTTGATAGTAATAAATGAAATATGGTGGGACCCAGTTAGCATTATGCCAATGAGATTATGCTAAATGTTTCCCATTAGATGTCATTCATTCAAAATTTTAGCAACATTAGCATTTTTACAGCAGAATGCTCGTGCTATGAAAACTTAACTGAGCTTTAGTTCAGGATTTACTGTACCAAAGTTAGCTGGCTATTCTCAGTTACAAAGAGCAACAAAGTCAAGTCTTGGACGTTCTTATATTTCTCCCAACTGAGAACATGTAGGAGATGAAGGCTCTGACATTTCCAAATGGACTTTATTACTTTAGAAGCACAATAGCGCCTGGTGGATTACTGTTTATTAAAGGTAAGTAGGATGACAGTGAATGAGTTCAATCAACCATAGGAGGCTAGCAGAGATATCGAGTGGAAGGAATCCAGAGAGAAATGTAACACCAAAGCAAAACCTGGTGATTATCTAGAGAAAATCCCGAAAGAATGTCCTTTTGAAAACTGTACCGTCTGGGGAAGGGGTGGGGGGTCAGAGAGATCAGCACTCCCGCAGAAACATAAGCAGCTAGTCAGCCTGCTGATCGTGGGACAGAACTGTATCCCCATAACCAACGAAGAAATGGAGCACAGACTTACTCAGCCATGGTGGCCTGATGGTGGCTGATGATCGACATATTGGACTGGTTTATACTGCGAGAGAGAGGGCAAAACGACACGGCTGGAGCAGGCAATGGTTAATCCAAGGCAGGAAAACACAAGGCTTCTGTGAGTTTACCAGAGTCAAAACCAGGCTGAAGTTCAGCTCAGAGGAAGGACATCATAATCCTCACCCCCCAGCACAGATGGTGTGAAACATGGCAGTTGCGCATAGCATCATGTGAAACAAAATACAAGACAATAAAATAATTAGTTGAGAACACTTTAAACAGCCGGCTTTCGTGTCATGTAGGCGTCCACTCACTAGCAGACAGATCATCATTTTAAAGGACATGGGACATGAAACATAAATGCACGCTATATCAGTTTCTTTCCATTAAAAATATGAATTAATTGCATCAACAGATACAAAAATTAAATTCAGCAAAATCGTTATATTCGTGATGATTAGGCTATATGGCATTTCTGCTCGAGCTCCGATATGCATATTTTACAACCGGAAGAGCCGCTGTCACGTGATCATACGTCACAAAAACTTTCGGGCACAGCACAAGCGGGTAGATGAATGGAGAAGTGAATGACAAGAAAATTGTTTTTATAGTCTTTAACGTACATTGAACATCATGGTGTATTGTTCTGCTTATGGTTGCAATAATTCCAATGGGAAATGCCCTGGAGTAAGTTTTTTTGCATTCCCCAAGGACCCGAAACTGAGGAAAGTGTGGGCTCACTACTGCCGTAGAAAAAACTTTGCACCTACTGTTTCCCACAAACTGTGTTCGGACCATTTCACTGAGGATTCTTTCAACATTAATGCTCAGAGTGATATTAATTGCCAAGCCAAATTTAAGAGGCCGTATAGTCGGGTTCATGGAGGCAGTGATAGCGCCATAATATACAGGGCCTAACATTCCTACAACTGTAGAGACAGTCAAGAAATCCTGTAACATCTCATCTCATCTCATTATCTCTAGCCGCTTTATCCTTCTACAGGGTCGCAGGCAAGCTGGAGCCTATCCCAGCTGACTACGGGCGAAAGGCGGGGTACACCCTGGACAAGTCGCCAGGTCATCACAGGGCTGACACATAGACACAGACAACCATTCACACTCACATTCACACCTACGGTCAATGTAGAGTCACCAGTTAACCTAACCTGCATGTCTTTGGACTGTGGGGGAAACCGGAGCACCCGGAGGAAACCCACGCGGACACGGGGAGAACATGCAAACTCCGCACAGAAGGGCCCTCGCCGGCCCCGGGGCTCGAACCCAGGACCTTCTTGCTGTGAGGCGACAGCGCTAACCACTACACCACCGTGCCGCCCCCCTGTAACATTAATGGACATTTAAATAAATGTTATGTTGGTAAGTTTGTTTAACTTTTCTTAATTTTCATCTCTTTCACCAAATGGCGTAGTGTTGTTGGCTGTGTGATGGCGTTTCGCCATTTTGAATGTTTTCATCTCGGACTCTGGAAGCATTGTATCTCAATCAATCTCGAAAAATATCAGCAAAAAAAAAAAACTAGCTTGCAACGGACTTTAGCTAGATCTATGATGAACTTTCAATGTATGATACAAAAATAATACTTCTTTCAACAGATCATTAGCCTTTGAGCAGAATTGTTTTTAACTTACCAGGAAGTGTTATCGAGCCGACCGCTTTCAGTTTCATGAGGGCTGAATGAACTCTCACTCTCAGAATCATCTGACCCGTCAGAGTAAAGACAAGATCCATGTTCATGTGAATTTCCAGCTATCGGTTCGAATTGATAGGCATCTCTGTGAAACATCGGGAATGTCACTGTCGATGGTGTCCATTTCGGTAACCTGTTTACATTAGATTCCCAAGCGCTGGCTCCTTGGAAAGTTTTTGTGACATCACGGGTCACGTGACCACCTAGCTCATTAACGAATCATTGTCTTACGCTGATGTATAAAAAAGTTGAATAATGTGATGATTTTCACATTTTTGACGCCCTGCAGTGATTTAGATGGCATTTCTTATGTCCTTTATACATAATTATACCCAGAAAAAAATCCATGTCCCATGTCCTTTAAGGCTAAATACAGATTTACATTTCTCAAGTCATTAAGCCATTGCCAGAAAATCAGGCAAAAAAGGCATGAAAAAGAAGAACAACAATTTCTATAACTTTGTTGAAAATGGTTGACATTTTCTCTCATTTTTCCATTGACTAGCACTTGGCGTGTTTGTGTGTGCTTGTATTTTTGTGTGCCAATACATTTTCCGAATTAGCATTGCTGCTTTTATCAAGGGAGTATAACATGACACGGGAAACAGCTTTATAAAACATTTTCTCAGACTTTTACCTCAGTAACTGCTAACCAAATGCAGTAATAAAACACAAACCAACCTACTTATTCCAGTGATCTGTGTTGTAGCCTAGTTTTGGAGCTACAAAACAATTAGCTAGCTAGTTAGCATTTAAATGTTGCTTTTAAATGTAGCATTTAAACGTACAAAGTGAAAGTCTGATCAAACTAGCAAGCTAACTCTCTAAGAAGGTGATTTCCATGTAGACGTTTAGAGAAAATCTTCAAGACTTCTGCAACCCTGACCACCTCTGATGTAATTATTCTGGTGATTTTTGTAAAGTGTGCGAGGAAAATTTCTTGAATTCGACTACAAAACATTAGCTAGTGAAATTAAAGTCTGATCGAACTAGCAAGCTAACCTGCTAGCTAACAAGGCTTCATGATAAGCATCCTAAGAAAAACGTAGGTATTGTTCATACTTCCGAGTTGATTATTCTGCTGAACTGCATGAGGAAACGATTTGTTTTGAACTACAAAACGTTTCACAAGCTCGCTTTTAAAGTTCGTTCAGTCACAAGTCTGGATGAACTAGCCAGCTAACTTGCTAGCGAATAAGGCTGGGCGACATTATTAATGACAGAAAAAAAAAAAAAAAAAACACAGGTATACTTCTGTAACACTGACCAAATCAATTATCACCAAGGTAGTTTAACAGATATTAAACTATCTTTTCCCCCTAGTTGTTTTGTGTTTTCTGACAAAATCATTCATCATATTTAAAAAGTGTAGCTTAACAAATTTCTAGGCAACGTATGAGCTAGCAGGACAAGGTTAGCTGCACTCAACGGCCACTTTAATAAGAACTTGTTGCTGATTCTAAGGGTGTATTCAGACCAGGATAGTTTGATATTTCACTTGCTTTGGTCCGAACCAAATGTTTTTTTTATTTTTTCATTTTGGTGCGGTTCGCTTTCACACAGTACATTTTAGTAAGCGGACCAAAATCTGTCAACAAAGCCACGCGCCCTGAGGTCGTTCAGCTATTGGTCAGAGACGACACGCGCACAAAGCGTTAAGTTCAAAAGTAGTCATGGAGGCTTTCCGTGCTGCTATTCTTTTTAATGTCATCAAAGCTATATGTTTTTTCCAGTTTTTACTGTTTTCACAATTGTGCGATTACTATGCTGTTGTACAAGTAATTTATCAACGACGACTTCAAAGGGCAAGGCGGCTACGGAGGATAGCGCTGATGAGCGCACATCATGTTGTGACAGTTCTGGCTCTTCACGGAAGACGGAGGAGGTATGTGTCGGGATATTCGCCTTATCCATCGTCTCATCTCATTCTCATTATCTCTAGCCGCTTTATCCTTCTACAGGGTCGCAGGCAAGCTGGAGCCTATCCCAGCTGACTATGGGCGAAAGGCAGAGTACACCCTGGACAAGTCGCCAGGTCATCACAGGGCTGACACATAGACACAGACAACCATTCACACTCACATTCACACCTATGGTCAATTTAGAGCCACCAGTTAACCTAACCTGCATGTCTTTGGACTGTGGGGGAAACCGGAGCACCCGGAGGAAACCCACGCGGACACGGGGAGAACATGCAAACTCCACACAGAAAGGCCCTCGCCGGCCCTGGGGCTCGAACCCAGGACCTTCTTGCTGTGAGGCGACAGCGCTAACCACTACACCACCGTGCCGCCCCTTATCCATCGTAATAGATGAATTTCTTTTTTGCGTCGCTAGTACCGCCACTTTTTGAAAGAATGTCCCTGATTTTAATGTAGGTCTGACGGAGTTTCTTCACTTTTAGCCGACATTGTTCTGGGGAGCGCGTGAACCCCTTCTCCATTTTCTCACTGAATACAGCAAACACGTCGGGTTTTTTGTGTGTTCTCTCCAAAAGCTCAGATATGTGGACATCTGCCCATATATCCACAAGGGTACGCGTTTCTTCCTCGGCCCACGTCTGCCCCCTACTCATTTTTTGTACTCTGTAGTCTAGCCTACCACTGGTCTGAATGACTGAACGACTGTTGTAAGGTTCCCTTGACAACTGAAACAGTGTTTGCACTTTGCGGTGGAGTGTCAAGACTCTGTTTCCCATAATGCTCGACAAACGACGGAAGCTCCCGAGGTACAAAAAAGCAAAACTGTCGGATTAGGTCCGGGCTGCCTTCACACCTCCAAAAGGTGCGCACCAGGGTTCCTTTGGTCCGGACCGAGTCCGACCTTGCAGCTCGGTCTCGGTCCGCTTGTTTGGTCCGGACCAGAGTTCGGTGGTTTGTATTCAGACCAACCCAAAAGGTCCGGACCAAGGGAAATTTGGTTCGTTTGGTCCGGACCAAACAACGTAGGTGTGAATACGCCCTAAGATCCCTGTTCTTGCCGGACTGGAAGCCAATGTACCGGTAGTCTTCTGCTGTTGCATGCTGAGATGCTTTTCTGCTCACCACGGTTGTAAAGAGTGATTATGTGAGTTACTGTATCCTTCCTGGCAAAAAAGCTCGAACCAATCTAGCCATTTTCCTCTGACCTCTATTATCAACAAGGCGTTTGTTTCTACCCACAGACCTGCCGCTCACTCATTACGTGTTTTTTGTTTTTCGCACCATTCTGTGTAAACTCTACAGACTGCTGTGTGTGAAAACCTCAGGAGATCAGCAGTTTCTGAAATACTCAAACCACTTCATCTGGCTCAAACCAACACCCAGGCCACAGTGAAAGAAAGTCATACTTTGAGATCACAATTTTTCCCGTTCTGATGTTTGAACATTGTGAACATTAATTAACCGAAGCTCTTGATTTGCATCTGCGTGATTTTATGACGGCATCGTGCTGTTGTCAAGGGATCGGCTGATTAGAGAACTGCGTAATAAAAGAGCAGTTAAGGCCAATTTACGCTGACAACCCAGTCCTCGCAGATGGCGTCGCAGATGGCGTCTGCGAAGCCCCCCCCCTTCGCAGATGCTCTGCGCACACCTCCCAAAAATTGTGACCACTGCAGACAGCCTCGCAGACAGCATCGCAGACAAGAGGGCTCCGATTGGTCCACTCTACATCTGCTGTACACGCACTTCCGCTTCCCTACTTTCCCGGTTTGGTTTGTTTTCACAACCGCCATTTTTAAAAACACGAGCGAAGATGGAGCAGCACGAAGAGCCGTTGATCGAGGAAGTGAGGAAGTACGTACATCTATACGACTCCAGTTCTAGTCATTATAAGTAACCGGAGGATAAACACTCCACTAACCACACCCACCAACTACTCCTAGCGATTTCGCGCCCCCTTGCGTTGTGGCGGTGAATAACATCGCGCACGCCTATTACTCCCCGCTCAACGATAAATTACAACTGTCTGCGAAAAGCTATCTGCGAAAGCCTTGTCGCAAGAGCATGCAGAGGCCCTTAGGTGTATGGGTGTTCCTAATAAAGTGGCCGGTGAGTGTGTTGTGTTCTGATTGGAATAGCTTGTATTTCAAGCTTCTTAAAGGACACGCCAAGATAGTGATGATAACGTATGAAAGAAAATGAGCATGGATTTGATTATGACATTACTGGCATATTACAGATAAACAAGTGTACCGTTTTACATTCAAGCTTACTGAACTGCATGAGAAAAAAAATCAGTAGACCTACTTAGGGTGGCTTTCCTGCAGCATTACATAAACCAATTCCTAACGGCTTACCAAAACCCCATGTCGCTTTCAAGCAAAATTAACCCTTCAAGGTTAACAGGTTCATTCTGTGTCAGGATGTAGGATTTTCAACTTAAACCTATTCAGCAGCACAGAGCGGATCTACAGAGACATGTCATGTGGGTTCAGAGACGCCAAGTGCGTGAACATTCTCGAAAATAATGTTTGCGCTGGCCTGACCTTTACTCACGGTTATAAACTATTAGCAGAGTTATATCGTAGGTAGTATTATTCAACATGCCACGCCACTGCTTTATGGTGCGGTACTTAGGCTAGTGTTTTGCCTTTATAACGGCAATCGCTTGGGTTTTAAAGTGGGTATTAGATTTTATTGCATAATAGCACTCTATAACCAAAATAGCATGCCTACTAAGAAAAGGCTCTACCTTTTTTTTCTTAGCTGCACTCTGTGGATCTGTGAGGCAGTGGAGACATATTAGCTACACGGATTATTTTACTTTTTGTTTAATAGAACATTAAAAATGTACTGAAAAAAAAGTGTTAGGTGTTTAATTAACACCTCATTTCACGTGGGAATTTTACTCCACATTATCAGCAGGTGAAAATGAATGTACCTGGTTATTTCAACCTCATCTGACTAAGAACAGACAAGCCACCATGTCATGACGTATCAGAGCAGATTAAAATAGCTCCAGTTTTGTGTCAGATATTTGTCCTTATACGCCTTTCTCTTGGCTCAGCGTCAAGACAAACTGTCAATGCGGGATTAGTTATTGAGTTATGTGTCTTGGCGTTTTGTTTGTCTGTTTCTGTGCAAAGTCAGACACTGGAGTCAGACCTTTTGTAAAAATTAATTAATTTGGCCAGAGATACAGTACATGTCACATTTCCAAGAACTGCTCTATGTCGATGTCTTTACGGTTTTCATGCTTTTCATGCAATTTAGCGATGCGTCGTTTACAAATGATTCACTCCGCTGAACAAATCTTTTTGGTGAATCGTCTGTAAAAGATATGCAGCTACAGCCGATGCTGTGATGTTCACATTAGTGAGAAATGTTTAAAATGGTTTCAAAACAGGACTTATTTTACACAATATCGAACAAAAATGATGCACGTTTGTTTAGTGGTCAGATCAAAGACACGCAGAACTGACTTTAAAGGGGAACTGAAGTCATTTTTAAACTTGCTTTATTTCTTAACGTGTTGTTCAATCACGTTTTCGGTTTTAGTAACCTTATATCGTGACTCGTATTGGCAACTAATTGCAATTAAATATTAGACTTATCGCCTATTCGGTTTTTATCCGTGTTGAATTTAATTCGTTTGGTCCACGGCAGGCGTCGCTTATCCGCGCGATCTTCACGAGACTTGTGCGAGACTTCGAAACGTCAAGTGTCAGCCAGGTGTCAGTGCCGCCATTTTGAAAACTGTTTTCCAAACGAAATATTGCACAAAAAACGAGTTTAAATGACGATTACTGCCGACTTTTTTCAAACTTTCCTGATCGCTATCAAAACAAACAAAACTTCCGGCTTGATTACATCAGCATTCGAAAGAGGGCGCTCGCATCTTTTGACAACGTTGGCAGATGTTGGTCGCTTTGATTTCCGCTGTACGTTTTACTTCCGTCCTACGATGTCTCGCACAGGTCTCAACGAGTCTCGTTTACGGCCGTCGCTTTGACATATGGACTGATATATTACAGAGCATATTTCAAACACTCATAACTTGCTATAGAAGTGACAAAATAGCCATCAAACATGCATTCCGATATTTAATAAAATGAGGTAAATAGAATTTTGATAATAAAAAAAAATTTGCCTTCAGTTCTTTAAAATGGTTTCAAAACAGGACTTATTTTACACAATATCAAACTTAGAACAAAAATGATGCACGTTTGTTTAGTGGTCAGATCAAGGACAAGCAGAACTGACTTTAAATATACCAGTAACAATGTTTATATATTGTGCTGATTATTGTGGTCACGGGATTGTGAGTCCTACCCTGTGTTCACACTAGCAAGTTACTCACATCAGTTGTTGCTAGAACACCTGTATGGCAATCTCTAGTATAAATTTAATCTCATCTCATTATCTCTAGCCGCTTTATCCTGTTCTACAGGGTTGCAGGCAAGCTGGAGCCTATCCCAGCTGACTACGGGCGAAAGGCGGGGTACACCCTGGACAAGTCGCCAGGTCATCACAGGGCTAACTATAAAATTTTAAAAAATATATTCAAACACATGAAATGATGCAGTAATCAGTGTAAAAACTGGTTGTGTTGCACATGCTACATTCTACACATCAAACTAGATTCAGTGACAGATTCACAAAGTAATACCTTGGCCTATGTGCACTCACCAGAAGCACCAACAAGCTTGACTTCCTTCCTTTATTTTTCTTCACGACGTCTATTTAACGAGAAGTTGTATCAGACAGGAAAAAAATGAAACTACAGTTCTAAGTTTTTCTTCCAGTTTGATCCAAGGAATCATTTGCTAAAACTGTGGCTTTGTGTCGTACACATACATCGAAAATGAACTGAAAACTGAATATTTTTGAAAATGAACTGCCTTGTCACTTGCTAGTGTGAGTGTGAACGGAGGGTTAAGCTGTTATTTTATGTTTCTATAAACCTACACGCAAATCGGAAGGTAACACAAGTACAAATGCCTGCCGATGGGTTCCTTACACATACCGTCTTTTATACCCTTACCGAGAGAATCATAATGGCAAAGGAACATGATTAAGGTACATAATTGGGCCTTAAGGACGACTGTTGTGCCTTTGAGGGAACGTCGAAACAGTGGGAACGAAAATAAAGCTGTGCGGTTCCTGACACTACGAAATACTGACAATATTTTGTTAACCTTATAAAGATAAAGGGCATGTCAACAGGTCCAGACCTGGATTCTAAATGTGCGCATATATATATATATATATATATATATATATATATATATATATATATATGGCAGCACAGTGGTGTAGTGGTTAGCGCTGTCGCCTCACAGCAAGAAGGTCCGGGTTCGAGCCCCGTGGCCGGCGAGGGCCTTTCTGTGTAGAGTTTGCATGTTCTCCCCGTGTCCGCGTGGGTTTCCTCCGGGTGCTCCGGTTTCCCCCACAGTCCAAAGACATGCAGGTTAGGTTAACTGGTGACTCTAAATTGAGCGTAGGTGTGAATGTGAGTGTGAATGGTTGTCTGTGTCTATGTGTCAGCCCTGTGATGACCTGGCGACTTGTCCAGGGTGTACCCCGCCTTTCGCCCGTAGTCAGCTGGGATAGGCTCCAGCTTGCCTGCGACCCTGTAGAACAGGATAAAGCGGCTACAGATAATGAGATGAGATATATATATATATATATATATATATATATATATATATATATATATATTACCCGAGTCCCAACTCGTGCCCTAATTTTAAGGACTCATGGCTCAACTTGGACTTGAGCACTGATGACTCGGACTCAAACTTGTGCATTAACTGCATTAGGACTCGTAAATTGGAGACGAGGACTCCGATTTTTTCTTTATTTTTTGCAACACGCCATAATAATTTGGTGTTAGACATTTATATCTACCTTAATTTTGTATTAATTTTGTGCAACAGTGTTACACCTGCACACCTTGGCGTGTGCATTAGATAGACTCTTGGGTGCGCTCTGGACACTGCAGGCGCCAAGCAGACTCTCGCACATGCGCCGTAAATGACTCGCACCCTCACAGGATTAAGGCGCAATCAGCACGCCGATATAAAAAGTGTGAAAACGCACTTACCTTGCGAAGTATTGAGTTGCATTGCTGATACTTTACCAAGACTTATTTCCTTGTTTGGTTTCCTGATAGCTGATTTCCTGTTTCTCGTCTTTGATCCTGCCGAGTCTGTGAGAGCCTGTTTGTGCCTCACTCGACCTATTGCCCGTTTCACCGTTTTACGATTTTGCCTGCCGTTCTGGATTGTTTACCGTCTTCACTTGTATTAATAAACACACCTTCTGCACTTACATCCATCTCCCAACCATCTCTGACAGAATACTTCACACTCCCTGATAAAGAGAAGCACATTCACCTGTTCATACGGCATGTTCAGGAACAAACTAATATTAATGGCGCTGACACAGCCACCGTCACATGGTGCGGTTGGAGTCTTGTTCTCGGACTCGACTCGGATCAGTAGTCCAGTGTTTCTCAACCACTGGGCCGCGGCCCATTAGTGGGCCGTGAAGCGCCATCTAGTGGGCTGTGAATTTATTTTCAAGTTGAAGTTAATTTTTTACTCATAGTAGAGTATAATTGTTGGGTTGCATCTGACGTCACATCCACCTCGTTAAGCTACGGTCACACTACAGCTCGCGTTGTTTGCGATGGGTTATCGATGAAAATGAGGCATTTGGGTGGCGATGTATGGCAATATACATGTGAGCTAAAAGTTGTGATCACAGAGCAGATGAACACTTGACTGTCAGACCTTTGTGCGCTTGTGTCTGGCGTAGCTCGAGCGGACGCATGTGTTCACGGAGCGCGTTGTACACACTCTTGGGACCCGGTCGTTATGGGAAACACCTGACGCTGATTTGAGTGCAATCAGCACGCACAGATACGGACACTGTTTTCAGAAGGATTTGCAAAGTATCATCATTATCACTGTCGTGTTTGTTTCTAGCTATGTTTATAACGCTGTTTAAATACTCTGCTTTGTTTTGCTTTCATTTTTGTAAATATTACACCTGCTAAAAAACACTCTAACTGGACTTCGATCCATCTACCGCCGTCTATCTTTTAGTGTCCTGATGCCCAGATCTTTAACCCAGCCACATATAAAAAGTTGTACTCCTCCATGCTCTTCTAGGTTTTCATCTGTGTGTCCATGTCGAACAATGTCTGCAGCACCAGGTAGTTTGAGACGTTGGGGAACTCAATGGATGGATAATTTTCCAACTCGTAGGAAAAATCCTTCTTTGTTAACGTGTAAGGGTCTAATCCCACTGACTGGTTTCTATATCCACTTCTTGGTTTTAAAGGGGAACTGAAGGCAAATTTTTTTATTATCAAAATTCTATTTCTCATTTTATTAAATATCGGAATGCATTTTTGATCGCTATTTTGTCGCTGCTATAGCAAGTTATGAGTGTTTGAAATATGCTCTGTAATAGATCAGTCCATATGTCAAAGCGATGGCCGTAAACGAGATTCGTTGAGACGTGTGTGAAACACCGTAGGACGGAAGTAAAACATACGGCGGAAATCAAAGTGACCAACATCTGCCAACGTTGCCAAAAGACGCGCGTGCCCTCCTTCGAATGCTGATGTAATCAAGACGGAAGTTTTCCCTGTGTCCGAAATCGCTCCCTACTCACTATATAGGGCACTGTATAGTGAGGACGCCATTTTGTAGTGCTGTCCGAAACCTTAGTGAGGATTATGTGGGAAATACACTCAGTATAATATGGATTTATCACAAAAATACATGCATGTATTTATTATTTTGGAAACCCACCAGCCGCCTGATCTGGCACATTTTACTTGTGCGACGGTAATGACGTACATACCAGCGCGACGGACTAGTCCTTATCCTGTCATCTTTCCAACTCTTCTCTACTCCATGTTGGTTCGAAGTCGTATGGAATAATCTCCATCACTGATGAAGCTGGCAAATCTCGAAATTAATCTAAATTGGAATGATATGGCGACTGTGTAAACAGTTTTCAAAATGGCGGCGCCGACACTTCACGTTTGAAGTCTCGCACAAGTCTCGTGAAGATCACGCAGATAAGCGACGCCTGCCGTGGATCAAACGAACTACATTCACCACGGCTAAAAACCAAAAAGGCCAATAAGTGTAATATAATATGCCAATACGAGTCACAATATAAGGTTAATAAAACTGAAAACGTAATTGAATAATATGTTTGTTAAGAAATAAAGCAAGTTTAAAAATTACTTCAGTTCTCCTTTAATAACTGGCTTGTTTGCTGAACACAAACATGGCAGTAAGTTCTTGTGTTAATGGACCAGACTCCACTTTTGGATCATTAATCCCTTTTGACTGAGAATGCCCTGCTGGTACATCCATACAGTTTTAAATACAATACCTACAATTAAAAACAGTTCATTTTTATTGCATTTATTTCATTCCTGGGCTCCCATCTGCAACAGGGAGTGAATAGGTTGGCCTCAAAGCAGAAAAGGTTGAGAACCCCTGCAATAGTGGACTTGACTCGGACTCGAAATTTTTTTTAATGACTCGGACTTGAACACTGGGGACTCGAGACTGGACTCGGATTTGAGGTTTAGTGACTCGACTACAACACTGATATTTTATATATATATATATATATATATATATATATATATATATATATATATATATTATATATATATATACACACACACACACACACACACACACAACCATTCAAAAGTTTGGGGTCACTTTGAAATTTCCTTATTTTCAAAAAAAAAAGCACTGTTCTTTTCAATGAAGATCACTTTAAACCATACCTGTCAACCCTCCCGTTTTTCCCGGGAAATCCCTTATTTTGACTTATTTCCCGCTGTCTTCCCGTTTTTTTATTTTCCCGAAAATATCCCGTATTTTCACAATATAAAAAAGTCGGTAGGTCCAGAATTCATGACGCGCCTCTGACAGGAGTTTACAGCAGGAAGTCGGGCCATGAATTCACGTCCCCGCCCTCTCAGGCATCAGTAATTACATAACTACGTCCGGAGGCGAGGCTGAACAAGTGATTAGGTCCAGTGTTGCCAGATTGGACGGTTTCCCTCCCAAGTTGGGCGGTTTCAAGTGCATTTTGGCGGGTTTTGAACATATTTTGGGCTGGAAAACGTCAGCAGTATCTGGCAACACTGATTAGGTCTGAGGTGAAGATGGCGATGCTAATAGCTAAGAAAAACATTAGCCTCTCTTTCTTTGATGATTTCAACAAGTGCGTGGCTGGAATGTTCCCAGACTCTTCCATCGCAAAGAAATTTTCCACGGGGAAAACGAAAGCCTCCCAAATAATCAAAGGTAAGCTACATATGTTTACATTAAGTATGTCCTGGCTAAGACCTCATAAATAGCCTAGTGTAAACTAATTGGTGTATTAACTGTTTTATCCACTCATTGTCTATTTTATTTTCTATCTGAAACTTACCCATTTTAAATCACTCTTGGTTTCATATCTTATATTACTCTTTATTACTCTTTATTACTCTATCTATCTATCTATCTATCTATCTATCTATCTATCTATCTATCTATCTATCTATCTATCTAGTGTTCCGAGGCCATGAGTAAAACCATAATAAATTGCAATGGAATTGAATTTATTGACTAGTTATATAATGACCTTTCTTATTTTAACATAAGATACGTATTTTAGCCCTTAATTTGGGAAATAACTGGTACCACTGAAAGCAAATAAAAATAAATGTATAGTTTATTCACAAATGCACTCTATAAACCATAAGCATATTGAGTTTGGGTCTTGGCTATCACCAACATGCACCAGAGTACAGGAAATCACAAATACTAAATAGAAAATTGCCCCCCCATTCAACTACACACCCACTTTTGGTGAAGGGTATGACTTTCCGAAATTTTCCCTTATTTTGAGTTAAAAATCTGGGAAATATCCCTTTTTTTTTCAAACCTCAAAGTTGACAGGTATGCTTTAAACTAATCAGAAATCCACTCTATAGAGTACATTGCTAATGTGGTAAATGACTATTCTAGCTGCAAATGTCTGGTTTTTGGTGCAATATCTCCATAGGTGTATAGAGGCCCATTTCCAGCAACTCTCACTCCAGTGTTCTAATGGTACAATGTGTTTGCTCATTGCCTCAGAAGGCTAATGGATGATTAGAAAACCCTTGTACAATCATGTTAGCACAGCTGAAAACAGTTGAGCTCTTTAGAGAAGCTATAAAACTGACCTTCCTTTGAGCAGATTGACTTTCTGGAGCATCACATTTGTGGGGTCGATTAAATGCTCAAAATGGCCAGAAAAATGTCTTGACTATATTTTCTATTCATTTTACAACTTATGGTGGGAAATAAAAGTGTGACTTTTCATGGAAAACACAAAATTGTCTGGGTGACCCCAAACTTTTGAACGGTAGTGTGTGTATATATATATATATATATATATATATATATACACACACACACACACACACACACATCCATTATCTGTAGCCGCTTATCCTGTCCTACAGGGTCGCCTATCCCAGCTGACTATGGGCGAGAGGCAGGGTACACCCTGGACAAGTCACCAGGTTATTGCAGGGCTGACACAGAGACAAACAACCACTCACACCTACGGTCAATTTAGAGCCACCAATTATCCAAACCTGCATGTCTTTGGACTGTGGGGGAAACCGGAGCATCCACACAGACATGAGGAGAACATGCAAACTCCACACAGAAAGGCCCTCGCCAGCCGCTGGGCTCGAACTCAGAACCTTCTTGCTGTGAGGTGACAGTGCTAACCACTACACCACTGTCCCACCCCATACACCTTTTCCTATTAGTTTCACTGTAGTCCTGAATAATGTGCTCCAAGATGAATAACCATGCCTAATTAACACCAACAATGAGGCTATAAAGGGGTTAAAATACTTGGGTTAAAATGCTTGGCTCAATATTGTCCAATTATACAAAATGCACAACAGAATCGGCTGATGATTCAGAAGAACGAATCATTTCAGTAAAAAGATTCGAATCTTTGACAAGACCCTCATATATCCACCATTAAAGGGGAAGGAAAATATCAGGGTTATTATATTAAATAGAATATTCATCAGCTTGAATTCAGGTGTAAACAGCAGGATAAAAACAAGTACTAAATAGTACCCTATGTCAATACAGTACCATTTTTATATTATAGCAGCTTATTTATGACAATGAACTATTGTGTTCAGGTCGCATCCCAAATACCTTCCTTCCTCTTACTGAAAGAAGTCCACTAGGTAGGGTGCAAAATGGGTTGTAGGGACTAGTGCACTATAGTATTATTCATTTTGGATGTATCTTGTATTAACGGGCGCGAGACACATCTTCAAACACAAAAGAGGAAATGCGCGTGCGTGCGCGCGTGTGTGTTTGAACAGCACCTTGACACCTTTTATATCTACATGACAATGTGTGTGTGTGTGTGTGTGTGTGTTTCTGCCATTAACCTACTTTATAATCTAATTATATCTCTAGCTTAAATCCGAGCATAGAGCATGCACAGATTTTTTAAAATTTTATTATTATTATTATTATTATTTACATCTAGCCTACAACAGCTCAGTCTAAATAAACCCAATGAAAACAAGTGAGCGCACCAAGCATCACAAGACCCCACAGCATCCTGTCAAAGAAAAGCCTGGAAGGGAAACGGTGAGATTTCCACTGAAGAATGAACTTAAAGCATGTCGGAACCAGGAACATATTTTTAACGCACTTGAAAGGGCAACGCAACGGTCACGCGCTCACAATTAAGAGTGTAATTAGTAATGTTGTATTGCTAAGAGCTGTATGATGATGAGAGCCCTGATTAGAGGCAGGATGTCGGTTACCTGTGCTCCGGGTTGTTGGCTCGCGCTCTTCTTGTCCTGCCGTTTCTTTGTTCGCTGTGGATCACAGAGTGTTTGTCTGCGCGCGCGACCGTCAAGGCAACTACAAATAATCTTCACGCCCTCTTTCTCTCTCTGACCTTCGTGTCTTATATGGGTAATATCGCAGAGAGTGGAAAAACACCAGACTCTCCATGCAACAGGACTGTGTTTCTTAAAGAGACACGCGGATGCATACATACACGCACGCGCACGTTCATAACGGCTACGTGACACACCGAACCGTGCACGCGCTAACTGTGTTAACGCAAAGCGTGTAAATTGCTAATCTGGAGTGGAATGGAGTGGAGTGGAGTGTATTCTAGTGGAGTGGAGTGGAGTGGAGTGGAGTGTATTCTAGTGGAGTGGAGTGCATTGGAGTGGAGTGTATTCTAGTGGAGTGGAGTGGAGTGGAGTGGAGTGTATTCTAGTGGAGTGGAGTGTATTGGAGTGGAGTGTATTCTAGTGGAGTGGAGTGGAGTGGAGTATATTCTAGTGGAGTGGAGTGTATTGGAGTGGAGTGGAGTGTATTCTAGTGGAGTGGAGTGTATTGGAGTGGAGTGTATTCTAGTGGAGTGGAGTGTATTCTAGTGGAGTGGAGTGTATTGGAGTGGAGTGTATTCTAGTGGAGTGGAGTGGAGTGGAGTGGAGTGTATTCTAGTGGAGTGGAGTGTATTGGAGTGGAGTGTATTCTAGTGGAGTGGAGTGTATTCTAGTGGAGTGGAGTGTATTGGAGTGGAGTGTATTCTAGTGGAGTGGAGTGTATTCTAGTGGAGTGGAGTGGAGTGTATTCTAGTGGAGTGGAGTGGAGTGGAGTGGAGTGGAGTGTATTCTAATGGAGTGGAGTGTATTCTAGTGTGGTGGAGTGGAGTGTATTCTAGTGGAGTGGAGTGGAGTGTATTCTAGTGGAGTGGAGTGGAGTGTATTCTAGTGTGGTGGAGTGGAGTGTATTCTAGTGGAGTGGAGTGTATTCTAGTGGAGTGGAGTGTATTCAGGTGGAGTGGAGTGGATTCTAGTGGAGTGGAGTGGAGTGGAGTGTATTCTAGTGTGGTGGAGTGGAGTGGAGTGGAGTGGAGTGTATTCTAGTGTGGTGGAGTGGAGTGTATTCTAGTGGAGTGGAGTGTATTGTAGTGTGGTGGAGTGGAGTGTATTCTAGTGGAGTGGAGTGTATTCTAGTGGAGTGGAGTGGAGTGTATTCTAGTGTGGTGGAGTGGAGTGTATTCTAGTGGAGTGGAGTGTATTCTAGTGTGGTGGAGTGGAGTGTATTCTAGTGGAGTGGAGTGTATTGGAGTGGAGTGGAGGGTATTCTAGTGGAGTGGAGTGTATTAGAGTGGAGTGTATTCTAGTGGAGTGGATTCTAGTGGAGTGGAGTGGAGTGGATTCTAGTGGAGTGGAGTGTATTCTAGTATGGTGGAGTGGAGTGCATTCTAGTGGAGTGGAGTGGAGTGGAGTGGAGTGTATTCTAGTGGAGTAGAGTGGAGTGTATTCTAGTGTGGTGGAGTAGAGTGTATTGGAATGGAGTGTATTCGAGTGTATTGGAGTGGAGTGTATTCCAGTGTGGTGGAGTGGAGTGTATTCTAGTGTGGTGGAGTGGAGTGTATTCTAGTGGAGTGGAGTGGATTCTACTGTGGTGGAATGGAGTGTATTCTAGTGGAGTGGAGTGTATTCTAGTGTGGTGGAGTGGAGTGGAGTGTATTCTAGTGTGGTGGAGTGGAGTGTATTCTAGTGGAGTGGAGTGTATTGGAGTGGAGTGTATTCTAGTGTGGTGGAGTGGAGTGTATTCTAGTGGAGTGGAGTGGATTCTAGTGTGGTGGAGTGGAGTGTATTCTAGTGGAGTGGAGTGTATTCTAGTGTGGTGGAGTGGAGTGTATTCTAGTGGAGTGGAGTGTATTGGAGTGGAGTGCATTCTAGTGGAGTGGAGTGTATTGGAGTGGAGTGGAGTGGAGTGGAGTGTATTCTAGTGTGGTGGAGTGAAGTGTATTCTAGTGGAGTGGAGTGGAGTGTATTCTAGTGTGGTGGAGTGGAGTGTATTCTAGTGGAGTGGAGTGTATTCTAGTGTGGTGGAGTGGAGTGTATTCTAGTGTATTGGAGTGGAGTGGAGTGGATTCTAGTGGAGTGGAGTGTATTCTAGTGGAGTGGAGTGGAGTGTATTCTAGTGTGGTGGAGTGGAGTGTATTCTAGTGGAGTGGAGTGGAGTGGAGTGTATTGGAGTGGAGTGTATTCTAGTGGAGTGGAGTGCATTGTAGTGTACTGTATTGGAGTGGAGTGTACTGTATTAGAGTGTATTGGAGTGGAGTGTATTATAGTGTAGTAAAGTGGAGTGGATTGTATTGGTGTGGAGTGTATTGTAGTGTACTGGAGTGGAGTGTACTGTAATAGAGCGTATTGGAGTGGAGTGTATTATAGTGTAGTAAAGTGGAGTGGACTGTAGTGGAGTGGAGTGTATTGTAGTGTACTCTATTAGAGTGTATTGGAGTGGAGTGTATTATAGTGTAGTAAAGTAGAGTGGAGTGTATTGGTGTGGAGTGTACTGTACTGGAGTGAAGTGTATTGTAGTGTACTGTATTAGAGTGTATTGGAGTGGAGTGTATTAGAGTGTATTGGAGTGTATTGGTGTGGAGTGCACTGTAGTGTATTAGAGTGGAGTGGAGTGTACTGTATTAGAGTGTATTGGAGTGGAGTGTATTAGAGTGTATTGGAGTGTATTGGTGTGGAGTGCATTGTAGTGTACTGTATTAGAGTGGAGTGGAGTGTATTATAGTGTAGTAAAATGGAGTGGAGTGGACTGTATTGGTGTGGAGTGTACTGGGGTGGAGTGGAGTCTACTGTATCAGAGTGTATTGGAGTGGAGTGTATTATAGTGTAATAAAGTGGAGTGGAGTGTATTGGTGTGGAGTGCATTGTAGTGTACTGTATTGGAGTGGATTGTATTGTGTGTATTGGAGTGGAGTGTATTATAGTGTAGTAAAGTGGAGTGAAGTGTATTGGTGTGGAGTGGGGTGGACTGGAGTATATTGTAGTATACTGTATTAGAGTGTATTGTAGTGTAGTAAAGTGGAGTGGAATGCAGTGTATTGGAGTGGAGTGTATTATAGTGTAGTAAAGTGGAGTGGGGTGTATTGGTGTGGAGTGGGGTGGACTGGAGTATATTGTACTATACTGTATTAGAGTGTATTGTAGTGTAGTAAAGTGGAGTGGAATGTAGTGTATTGGAGTGGAGTGTATTATAGTGTAGTAAAGTGGAGTGGGGTGTATTGGAGTGGAGTGGGGTGATCTGGAGTATATTGTGGTGTACTGTATTAGAGTGTATTGAAATGGAGTATATTGTAGCGTAGTATAGTGGAGTGGAGTGGGGTGGACTGGAGTATATTGTAGTTGTAGCAAGCGTTCTAGGTGGGTGGAGCACAGAAGCACGGCAGGCCAGTACTGAGTTCTCAATAACTCTTTTATTGTCAGCTTTTCAGCTTCTACACGTTTACTCATATACATATACACACACGCCACACACACACACATGTTCTGGTTGGGAGAGAGCCCGCTCTGCTCTCGCTCTCTTCCTTAAATAGGACACGGCTCCTGGGAAGACACACAAACACAGGTTAATTCACATCAGGTGTAGTGATTCTGCCACTTACCTTCCCTGACTCCGCCCTCTGGTCACAGACCGACACTTGACCACGCCCCCACTGCCACAGTAGTGTTCTCTATTCGAGTGTATTGAAGTGGAGTGTATTGTAGTGTAGTAAAATGGAGTGGAATGTAGTGTATTGTAGTGGAGTGCGTTGTAGTGGAGTGGACTGGAGTATACTGTAGTGTAGTGTATTGGAATGGAGTAGAGTGTATTATAGTGGAGTGGGGTGGAATGGAGTGGAGTGTAGTAAAGTGTAGTAAAGTGGAGGTCAGTGTAGTGTAGTGTGGTGGAGTGTAGTACAGTGAAGTGGAGTGTCGTGTAGTGGAGTATAGTAGGGTGAAGAGGCATGGAGTGTGTTGTAGTGGAGTATAGTAGAGTGGAATGGGGCATAGCAAAGTGGAGTGTGGTGTGGTGGAGTATAGTAAAGCGGAGCGTGGTGGAGTGAACTAGAGTATAGCAAAGTGGAGTATGGTGCAGTGGAGTATAGCTGAGTGAAGTGTAGTATAGCGAGGTGGAGCGTGGTGTGGTGTGGTGTAGTATAGTGGAGTGGAGTGTGGTGGAGTATAGTGAAATGGAGTGTGGTGTGGTGAAGTAGAGTGGAGTGTGGTGGAGTATAGCTGAGAGGAGTGGAGTATAGCAAAGTGGAGTGTGGTGTGGTGGAGTACAGCAGAGTGGAGTGTGGTGGAGTGGAGTGAAGTGCAGCAGAGTGGAGTGGAATATAGCTGAGTGAAGTGTAGTATAGCGAAGTGGGGTGTGGTATGGTGAAGTAGAGTGGAGTGAAGTATAGCAAAGTGGAGTGGAGTATAATGAAGTGGAGTGTGGTGGAGTATACACTTGTGTTCAAAATAATAGCAGTCCAACACGACTAACCAGATCAATCACTGTTTTTGGTGGAAATTATATTACTACATGGCAAATAATTTACCAGTAGGTGTAGTAGAGTCATAGAAAACCAACAGACCCAACATTCATGATATGCATGCTCCCGAGTCTGTGTAATCGAATAATTAAGTGAAAGGGACGTGTTCAAAATAATAGCAGTGTGGAGTTTAATTAGTGAGATCATTCATTCTGTGAAAAAACAGATGTCAGTCAGGTGGCCCTAATTTAAGGATGAAGCCAGCACATGTTGTACATCCATTTCTCTCTGAAAACCTGAGAAACATGGGTCGTTCCAGACATTGTTCAGAAGAACAGCGTGCTTTGATTAAAACGTTGATTGGAGAGGTAAAACGTATACTGTAAAGAAGTGCAGAAAATGATGGGCTGCTCGGCTAAAATGATCTCCAGTGCTTTAAAATGGACAGCAAAGCCAGAGAGACGTGGAAGAAAACAGAAGACTACCATTCGAATGGATCGAAGAATAGCCAGAATGGCAAAGACTCAGCCAATGATCAGCTCCAGGGTGATCAAAGACGGTCTGAAGTTACCTGTGAGTACTGTGACAATTAGAAGATGCCTGTGTGAAGCTAATCTATCGGCAAGAAGCCCCCGCAAAGTTCCACTGTTAAAAAAAAAAGACGTGCTGAAGAGGATACAATTTGCCAAAGAACACATCAACTGGCCTAAAGAGAAATGGAAAAACATTTTGTGGACTGATGAAAGTAAAATTGTTCTTTTTGGGTCCTAGGGCCGCAGACAGTTTTTCAGACGACCCCCAAACACTGAATTCAAGCCACAGTACACTCTGAAGACAGTGAAGCATGGTGGTGCAAGCATCATGATATGGGGATGTTTCTCTTACTGTGGTGTTGGGCCCATTTATCGCATACCAGGGATCATGGATCAGTTTGCATATATCAAAATACTTGAAGAGGTCATGTTGCCTTATGCTGAAGAGGAAATGCCCTTGAAATGGGTGTTTCAACAAGACAACGACCCCAAACACACCAGTAAGCGAGCAGCATCAGGGTTCAAGACCAACAAAATGAAAGTTATGGAGTGGCCAGCCCAATCCCCGGACCTTAATCCGATAGAAAACTTGTGGGGTGACATCAAAAACGCTGTTTCTGAGGCAAAACCAAGAAATGCAGAGGAATTGTGGAATGTTGTCAAATCATCCTGGGCTGGAATACCTGTTCACAGGTGCCAGAAGTTCTCAGAAACCGTGGTTATACAACTAAATATTAGTTTAGTGATTCACAGGAATACTAAATCCTTAAGATTTTTTCAGTTTATACAGTAAATATTTGGAGTTTGTAATGAAAAATGCAGACACTGCTATTTTTTTGAACAGCCCAATGTTCATTTTTCTTCATTTTCTGTAAAGAAATTAAAATATTGATACATTTTTCTTCATGTTTTGATGTAGAATATAATGTGCATTGTTCCCAATGCATGGAAATAAAAACTATTATAAGGATTTTGAGCTTTACTCACGTTTTTAAACACACTGCTATTATTTTGAACACAACTGTAGCTGAGTGGAGTGTGGTGGAGTGGAGTGAAGTATAGCAAAGTGGAGTATAGTGAAGTGGAGTGTGGCGAAGTATAGCAAGGTGGAGTGTGGTGCTGTGGAGTATAGCTGAGTGGAGTGTAGTATAGCGGAGTGGAGTATAGTGAAGTGGAATGGAGTGGAGTAGAGTGGAATAAAGTCCTTTGAATTATTTCAGTTGTTTATGGGTGATTCTTAGAACTTACACTTGCACTTTTATGGTCTTTGTTCATATTTTTAAAAATAATAGAAATTTTGGACAAATAACACTTTCAGTGTGAAACTAGCTATAAAAAACTCTTTTAAAAAATTTACCACCTCTTAAATATGATTTTTTAATACTTTTCTCCTCCTGGAAGTTGTCAAAATCAGTGTTTTCTCCTTGTCACACACCCAGACTTACATGAAAATAAAGTTTAAGAGTTTCACTTATATGACAATTATTGATGCACTGGAATTAAGTAATACTAAAATAAATAAAATATATTATAATATTTGATTTGAGTCCAGGGCGGCATGGTGGTGTAGTGGTTAGCGCTGTCGCCTCACAGCAAGAAGGTCCTGGGTTCGAGCCCCGTGGCCGGCGAGGGCCTTTCTGTGTGGAGTTTGCATGTTCTCCCCGTGTCCGCGTGGGTTTCCTCCGGGTGCTCCGGTTTCCCCCACAGTCCAAAGACATGCAGGTTAGGTTAACTGGTGACTCTAAATTGAGCGTAGGTGTGAGTGTGAATGGTTGTCTGTGTCTATGTGCCAGCCCTGTGATGACCTGGCGACTTGTCCAGGGTGTACCCCGCCTTTCGCCCGTAGTCAGCTGGGATAGGCTCCAGCTTGCCTGCGACCCTGTAGAACAGGATAAAGCGGCTAGAGATAATGAGATGAGATGAGATTTGAGTCCACTGTAAATATTATTTTTTTATACAAAATATACCTGTCACACAGCATTGGCGTCATTTCCACCACAATGCCTACTATCCCTTTAAAAAAGCTCTGGTGAAAGATTGTTTAGGTAGTTTCCATGGAAATGTAAAGTGGCATCAGAGCACATGTTGGGCATGGAGCCAATTTAAATTTCCACTCACAACTTTTAAAGAAAAAGCAAGGTAAATATTGCCTGATCAGCAAATATATTTATTGTACGTCATTTCCAAACATGGGCGGCACGGTGGTGTAGTGGTTAGCGCTGTCGCCTCACAGCAAGAAGGTCCTGGGTTCGAGCCCCGGGGCCGGCGAGGGCCTTTCTGTGTGGAGTTTGCATGTTCTCCCCGTGTCCGCGTGGGTTTCCTCCGGGTGCTCCGGTTTCCCCCACAGTCCAAAGACATGCAGGTGAGGTTAACTGGTGACTCTAAATTGACCGTAGGTGTGAATGTGAGTGTGAATGGTTGTCTGTGTCTATGTGTCAGCCCTGTGATGACCTGGCGACTTGTCCAGGGTGTACCCCGCCTTTCGCCCGTAGTCAGCTGGGATAGGCTCCAGCTTGCCTGCAACCCTGTAGAAGGATAAAGCGGCTAGAGATAATGAGATGAGATGAGATTTCCAAACATACTGTAGTTCAATTGTTGTTTTGAAAAAGACTACAAATTTAAGATGAAAAGCATTATTTTGCGGACACGAAATGCTAACCATCAATTCAAAGCTAATCAATGAAGCCATCTTCCATTTTTTATCAGAAAAGTGTAGAAATGTCATTTCCACCACACTTCCCTCTGTGGTGACAGTATGTGGTGGAAATGACATTTCAGATTATATATGAGTGACAATGATTGTGAAATTATAACTAAAAATTGTAATCATCTCTCATCTCATTATCTCTAGCCACTTTATCCTGTTCTACAGGGTCGCAGGCAAGCTGGAGCCTATCCCAGCTGACTACGGGCGAAAGGCGGGGTACACCCTGGACAAGTCGCCAGGTCATCACAGGGCTGACACATAGACACAGACAACCATTCACACTCACATTCACACCTACGCTCAATTTAGAGTCACCAGTTAACCTAACCTGCATGTCTTTGGACTGTGGGGGAAACCGGAGCACCCGGAGGAAACCCACGCGGACACGGGGAGAACATGCAAACTCCGCACAGAAAGGCCCTCGCCGGCCCCGGGGCTCGAACCCAGGACCTTCTTGCTGTGAGGCGACAGCGCTAACCACTACACCACCGTGCAGCCACAATTGTAATCATGTACTATATAAATATAAATTCTAAATATATACTATATAATAATATGTAAATATACTCCTTTTATATACTTACAATTTTACTTTTATCTGTTTTTAAGATGCCACCAAAGACAACAAAAGAGAGATCACAAGCCTATAGGGACAAATTAAAAGCTGATCCTGTAAAATATGACGAGAAACTTAAACGAGACAGAGAGAGATATCTGAGGAAAAAGGTGTAGTAAAGCCAATCACAGATTTGACAAAGCGGGAGCAACGCAAAAAGTGAAGAGAATGGAGAACAAATCAAAGAAACAGAAGAGAGAATATTAAAAAAACTCAAGCAATGCAGGCTTACCTTTCCACCACCACCCCACCACAGTCTTCTGAGCCTGCCATTCAGCCAGGACAGGTCGTTAACCTATACCCCTCACCACGACAGGTTGTTAACCTGCACCCCTCACCACCCTCTATGCAATCTCAAGCCCAAAAGCAGAGGGGAAGAAAAAAGGTGGCAAGGCACCGCACGAAGGTGTACTCAGCATTGTGTAAGACTAGTTATGATAGTTCATGATAGAGTTAAGAGTTGTTTGCATGTTCAGGAACGGTTTAGTGTTCATTGAAGAATCCATTGAGATTTCCTCAGTATTGAATCCAGTGGCGGCTGGTAGTCTTTCAAACAGGGGAGGCTGGTCGGTTACGATATTTCTAGATTTTAAAAGAAAAAACACATCAGTTTTGCCCATACTCTTGCCTCTGATCTGGCTGATTGTTGGCAGGGTCACAAACTGTGAAATAACAGGTTCTTTTGGCCCATTAGCCTACTGTCCAATATACATGATGGTGGTGTTGGGAGGTGGGTGGGTGGGTTATATTTTAACATTTTATATTTTAAAATTGTGGCATGTTGTTTAAAAATTGACCTCGGCTGTGTTTTTGTTTAAAAATGTTTTCCAAATTGTAGCTGTGTTTAATTCATATCCAGAAAAATATATATCCCAATATAATATACTCAGCATAAACATTTTAAATAGATTCTATATTTTTGGTCCATCCATGACATATTACTAAAGTAGCCTATTTACTGTTGTTGATGTGGGTCACTTGCTGTTAGCCAATTCACTTTCTCGTACCAGGAGAGCTGAAAGGAACGAGTATTATTCCCTACCTTTTTCACCAAGTCAATTTGAGGCGTTGGTCTACCCTGCTCTTTAATTTTAATTTTTTCCTCGAAAGGAAGACTGGCAAATGGCTTCGCCAAAATTAAATCAGCAATGCTTGGCATCCGTGCGCAGCTTTCTTGCTAGCTGATTAGCCCCCTCAAGTTCAAGTTCAGTCACTCAAATAAACGAAATTTCTGGAACTAAGATAGCAAACTTGACAACACTATATTTACACTTTATTTACAATGAAAATATATACAAACTAAAAAAGCTGGTAGAAACCGTATGTAATGAATGAAATCGAAATGTAAGCCGATCTCTTACAATACACCACAGCACTTGCAAATCCGCATGGGACTGAACTGATGTTGCCAGATACTGCTGACGTTATCCAGCCCAAAATATGTTGAAAACCCGCCAAAATGCACTTAAAACTGCCCAATCTGGCAACACTGTACCGCTGCCTGTCTATAGTTGAAACGAGCTGTCAATCAAAGAAAATATCCGGCCGCTTCACCAATCACCAGTCTCCTCGCGGAAACTGCCATGTCCCTCCCATGTGAGGCTCGGAGTCTGTGGGCGGGCGTTTTCGCAGTATTTGTCCAATAACAGTCTTGCATTTTGAGATTGAAAAGCGCATAGCTCCCAAATGACGTTGAAGTCCATTGAGGCTGGGAGTCCGTGAGACTCCGTGGGCGGGCATTTTCGCAGTATTTGTCCAATAATCGTCTTGCATTTTGAGATTGACAAGCACATAGCTCCCAATCCACTGAGGCTGGGCTGCATCGCGGTGTCACGAGGGGGAAAAACTCACGCGCACATTAGGTGAACTGGGGAAAGTTATAAGGGAATGATTTCGCACTGTAGTTGGGTTGAGCACATATATTTCTATGATTCTGGATCTGAAATAGCAATGTTATAAGGTCGACTATAACATAAGCCTAGCGCAATTCATCCTACATGATGTTTGTCATTTTTAGAGGAGGCTGAGCCTCCCTCGTTGTCTTAGAGCAATCGCCCGTGATTGAATCTCACACACAGTACTGACTCTCTCTCTCTCATACACAAACACGCGCGCACGCACACACACACACACTCATTCACAGATTGAATACAAAATACAGTAGTCTATGATACTACAGTTACTGCAGAGTTACTTTGCATTTTCAAGTATACAAGTTTTAGTGTTCATTGAAGAAAGACTCAGAAGAGACTCAGTATTGACTCTCAAAATGAATAGTCATGCATTTGAAGTATTCTTGCCTAACCCTCAGTCTCTGGGTTATTTACAGCATGTAATGTTACAGTTCTGTTAGAGTTTGAAGAAACAAATGAAATTTAGATGTTGTCTTTGCACAATACTAAAGTGGTCAGGTGTGGTTGGCCGTCATATGTTGTTGTGAATGAAGTTTAATGATTCATGAGATTTTTTCTAATAAATATATAAACATTTCTCCATGCGTATGTTAAAGTGCCATTCCACCATTGGATGTATTCTTTGGCATAAAATACAATATATTTTATGACAACATGACTAGACAGAGCAATCTTTTACAACTCCAATTCCAAAAAAGTTGGGACAAAGTACAAATTGTAAATAAAACGGAATGCAATAATTTACAAATCTCAAAAACTGATATTGTATTCACAATAGAACATAGACAACATATCAAATGTCGAAAGTGAGACATTTTGAAATTTCATGCCAAATATTGGCTCATTTGAAATTTCATGACAGCAACACATCTCAAAAAAGTTGGGACAGGGGCAATAAGAGGCTGGAAAAGTTAAAGGTACAAAAAAGGAACAGCTGGAGGACCAAATTGCAACTCATTAGGTCAATTGGCAATAGGTCATTAACATGACTGGGTATAAAAAAAGCATCTTGAAGTGGCAGCGGCTCTCAGAAGTAAAGATGGGAAGAGGATCACCAATCCCCCTAATTCTGCGCCGACAAATAGTGGAGCAATATCAGAAAGGAGTTCAACAGTGTAAAATTGCAAAGAGTTTGAACATATCATCATCTACAGTGCATATCATCAAAAGATTCAGAGAATCTGGAAGAATCTCTGTGCGTAAGGGTCAAGGCCGGAAAACCATACTGGGTGCCCGTGATCTTCGGGCCCTTAGACGGCACTGCATCACATACAGGCATGCTTCTGTATTGGAAATCACAAAATGGGCTCAGGAACATTTCCAGAGAACATTATCTGTGAACACAATTCACCGTGCCATCCGCCGTTGCCAGCTAAAACTCTATAGTTCAAAGAAGAAGCCGTATCTAAACATGATCCAGAAGCGCAGACGTCTTCTCTGGGCCAAGGCTCATTTAAAATGGACTGTGGCAAAGTGGAAAACTGTTCTGTGGTCAGACGAATCAAAATTTGAAGTTCTTTATGGAAATCAGGGACGCCGTGTCATTCGGACTAAAGAGGAGAAGGACGACCCAAGTTGTTATCAGCGCTCAGTTCAGAAGCCTGCATCTCTGATGGTATGGGGTTGCATTAGTGCGTGTGGCATGGGCAGCTTACACATCTGGAAAGACACCATCAATGCTGAAAGGTATATCCAGGTTCTAGAGCAACATATGCTCCCATCCAGACGACGTCTCTTTCAGGGAAGACCTTGCATTTTCCAACATGACAATGCCAAACCACATACTGCATCAATTACAGCATCATGGCTGCGTAGAAGAAGGGTCCGGGTACTGAACTGGCCAGCCTGCAGTCCAGATCTTTCACCCATAGAAAACATTTGGCGCATCATAAAACAGAAGATACGACAAAAAAGACCTAAGACAGTTGAGCAACTAGAATCCTACATTAGACAAGAATGGGTTAACATTCCTATCCCTAAACTTGAGCAACTTGTCTCCTCAGTCCCCAGACGTTTACAGACTGTTGTAAAGAGAAAAGGGGATGTCTCACAGTAGTAAACATGGCCTTGTCCCAACTTTTTTGAGATGTGTTGTTGTCATGAAATTTAAAATCACCTAATTTTTCTCTTTAAATGATACATTTTCTCAGTTTAAACATTTGATATGTCATCTATGTTCTATTCTGAATAAAATATGGAATTTTGAAACTTCCACATCATTGCATTCCGTTTTTATTTACAATTTGTACTTTGTCCCAACTTTTTTGGAATCGGGGTTGTAGCTTCAAAATGATATATCAAACATAATTTTTTGACAACGACAAGTATACTAATTTTGCGAACAAAGTCACCTACCCTTTTAATTTCCGCACGGTAGTGAAACGTGATGTCATCGGCAGGTTCCCCTTCTTGTGTACCACGTCACGTGTGACATGGCACAGATTATCAGCAATGGCGGATAGAACGCGATTTCCACTTGTCGATTGCTGTGCCGATATTCACCATCGACCGTCTCCTTTGGGCATCACTTGCTATTTTCCTTCGCTTCTTTTCCCAAGCTGACAATCGCATTCTATCCGCCATTGCTGATAATCTGTGCCATGTCACACGTGACGTGGTACACAAGAAGGGGAACCTGCCGATGACATCACGTTTCACTACCGCGCGGAAATTAAAAGGGTAGGTGACTTTGTTCGCAAAATTAATATACTTGTCGTTGTCAAAAAATTATGTTTGATATATCATTTTGAAGCTAAAAGATTTCTCTGTCTAGTCATGTTGTCATAAAATATATTGTATTTTATGCCAAAAAAATACATCCAATGGTGGAATGGCACTTTAAGTCATTGTCATTTCCACAACACCTTGTCATTTCCATCACGGCACATATTTTTCAAAAAATAGTCGCCTCATATTAAAATCATATCTTTAATTATTGATGACTTGCCTTACTTTATACAACAAACCAGATTATTTGTTATTTACAAGACCCTACCCAAAGTAATATTGTATTTCACACTGTCAAAAATGTACAGTTCAGCATTTGATCCGTATAAGGCATTTAATTTCTGTCATTCAGAAATTAATGATTGTTGTAAATAATGGTAACTGGTACAACTAGTTAAACTAATGGTCCTAGAAAGTTCTAGGATGTTTAAATTATCATACGTTTTAACTGATATTTGTTTAATGAAATGTGGTGGAAATGACATTTGTTTATTCCGGGTCAGATAAAATGTAAAAAAAAATAACAATTTGTCTTGTAAATTCAGTGTGAAATCTTGTGGATCTCAATTCTATAGTGGTTATTTAAACATATGAACACTGTAAAAAAAGAATAGTTGAGAATACTTGAAATTTCAAGGCAACAGTCTGCATTAAGAATTTTATGTTTTGCCAATGACGTGCCCATGATAATCCAAACTATGATAAAACTGTTATCTTTATTAAGAATTCTTAAGTCAATTTTCAATTCCTCATTCTGCCAACATAGATTTCTCTTTTTGCTGAACAGTGGCATTCACAGTAGTACAAAAAGGCAATTGAGGTTATCAGACTTTTTTCACCTTTATTTGTATAGGACAGTGTAGAGACAGGAAATGAGCAGGATGGGGAGGGATCGGGAAATGACCTCGGGTCGGAATCGAACCTGGGTCCCCGGATTTATGGTATGGCGCCTTATCCACCTGAGCCACACCCATGATGTAGGTTTTAAAAATTTTTGTAATTGTGTAGAACAATGAAAAAAGGCATGTATAAATTGTGATAACCTCGGGGGCGTCGTGGCTCAGGTGGATAAGGCGCCATACCATAAATCCAGGGACCCGGGTTCGGTTCCGACCCGAGGTCATTTCCCGATCCCTCCCCGTCTCTCCCGCTCATTTCCTGTCTCTACGCTGTCCTATCCAAATAGAGGTGAAAAAAGCCCCCAAAAAATCTAAAAAAAAAAATTGTGATAACCTCAATTGCCTTTTTGCACTACTGTGAATGCCACTGTTCAGCAAAAAGAGAAATCTATGTTGGCAGAATGAGGAATTGAAAATTGACTTAATTAAGAATTCTTAATAAAGATAACAGTTTTATCATAGTTTGGATTATCATGGGCACATCGTTGGCAAAACATAAAATTCTTAATGCAGACGGTTGCCTTGAAATTTCAAGTATTCTCAACTATTTTTTTTTTACAGTAAAGCTGTGTGAGTAGAATTTGGAGAATCTTTTTTTTAACTCAACTTCAAAAGGCCAAAAGGTGCACATATTTGAAGAAACACCCTTATTTATCCTTCATTTCACCAGGACAGACACATTACACAAGTGAGCCCTGGACAGGAAGTTACCACCAACAACATTCAGAATTCAGAGACAGGATATAACAAAGATCATGGTGTTATTGAGCTGTGTCAGAGGGAAATAAAATAAGCTCAGTGTCAATACAGGTACCGTACAGCCATGTTGGTGTTACTGTTTTCTGTTTTTTTTATTAAGCTTGTAAAAGTAACCTAATATATATACTTAACTAATCTCTCTCTCTCTTAAAAAACAGCATAAAACTGAGCACAGATAAGATATACTGTATATTGTCTGTAATCATGCACTATACACGTCATACCTGACTAATCTCTCTGTCTCTCGCTGTTTCACCTCACTCTGTTTCTGTCTCCCTTTGTCTCCTTTTCTGTCTCACAGTCTGTCTCTCTGTATCTCTTTCTTTCTGTCTTCATCTCTCTTTGTCTCATTTTCTCTCTCTTTGTCTTTCTTTTCTCTCTCTCTCTCTCTCTCTGTCTGTCCCCCCATCACAATTATTTCTGCTGTAACACAAGGCTAACCAGATAACAAATGAAAACAGCAGATAAGAGGCAGACTGCACACATTCACTGCAGTAAACCTGCAACTTCTTTATTGTTACCGTAGGTCTCTTGGCAACCTTGCTGATAATTTTTTAAATCCTGCCTTTAGTCAGTTTTGAAAGGAAGTCCTGTTCTAGATAATGTCACTGTGGTGACCCATTGTGATGGCCTTCCCGAACCTCCATGGTACATTTAATATTTTGAATGTTCTTTTGTACCCATTTCTTTTCGACAATGAGAATCTGTACGTGCTTTGTAATCTCTTTGTGGGAGATAGCTTCAACACTCGGACATGCCCAAGATGATGTCATGAAAATCCTACAGATTGATCTGATCTTTATTTGGAGTTAAGTAGAATGGTTTCATTGATAATAGTTGTATGATGATTAGTTTTTAACGAGTTTGAATGTGATCTTCATCTGGAGCACAGTCATATGGTCCAATTATAAAAGGGTGCGCAAACTTATGCAACCACATTATTGTGAGTTATTTTCTTTTACTTTACATAAAGCATTTCAAGTTATTTTTCATTTGCGTTTTGTTGGTTGTTAGGTCACATTAAAGGTGGAAAAAGATCTGACCAAAAACAAGAAAGAAAAAAAAGAAAGAAAGAAAACCTGCATATGTAGAACCCTTTTGGAGATTAAAAACCCTTAACGTACAAAGAATCGTCTGAATAACTACTGAAGAAAATGAACCGAGTAGAACAACAAACAACTAGTTGACATAAAAATAAATTCATTATATAAATAGCTTAATATGTAACTTAATTCAGAACTGCAAGTTTCAACACGTACTTTACAGGAAATATCTCGCAAATAAACAACTGGAGCTGAAAGTCCGTCTTTATGTCTGTCCTTTATAAAAAAAAAATAAGCTGCATGTTGAATTTGTTCTTAACGATATAACCACTAAAGTGATTAAAATAGTTGGGACTATTTTTTGTCAGGGAGGCCGCCATAACTCCGTCGTGCATGATGTCATTTTCTGCGAGCACAGCGGAGGTGTACAAGTGCATGCTATACATAGTTTTCAGTGACGTCACGGCATTCCGGGGAACACCCTCCAGCCGCCATCTTGGGGGGCAAACAAAACGGACCATCGCCATTACCAGCTACGTTATCTCGGACGAATTTATGAAGTTATATAGTCAGTTTTCTAAAATAAAGATCAATGTCAGCAAAATCAAGCAAATGGAAGTACTATATGGATACATTGGACGACATCTCACGACAACGGTATGCAGCCAAACTGGCCTTGATTGGGGGAATTGACCCCTACGAATTGGACAAAGATGCATTTTCGAGTGACTATGCAGGGCTGCCATCCATATCGTACCCTGATATTGTGAACTATTTCGTGAATAGTAAAAGTGCCTACACACTTGACGACCTCAAAGCATAAAAGTCGCTGGAGTCATACAATTATTTTGTCTGTGGCTGGGTCCGTGAAGTCCACCATATAAAACCAAGTGACAGTCGTGTCCTAATTACAGCCGAGATATGTAAACATTGGAATTTTAGAGCTCTCAACACTGCATATAAACAAACGAGCGATATTAAGTGTACATTACAATGTAAACGTACACTCAGCGGTTCCAGTTAGGCATTCTCCAGAGATTGCTTACACGATGTTTTGGTTTCCAAAAACAAACTTAAACACAATTGATTGTTTATTTAAACAACTTACCACTTATAAAATGATCGGAGCAGACTTTGCTGTGTTTGGAAGGCTGATAATCCTTGTGGTTGATTCTCGCAAGCCATAGATTTCTCCTCTGTATGCTGAGTTTCTTTGTTTGCTCGCCTTCGTGCTCCCGTACAGTAGGAATTCCATAAAAGCTCCGCTTGACTTCATCATCTGACCTATTACGACAGCCGTGAATACAACAGGTGTGCACCATTGCTAGCTTTAAATAGCCTGCTTGGGTTCTTTTGAAGACTTTGTACTCACGCGTTACAATGTGTGCTCAGTCACCCGTACGGTAAGCTTGACCCACAAGATGGCCGCCACTAGGGAATCCCCGACTCTGTGACGTCATGTGCAAACTATGTATACTCGACTATAGTATAATATTATGGTCTAGTGTGACTTCTTGGTCAATTTGTTTGCATTTCTCCACAAAAATTATGGCAATGCAGGATTAGAAAAGGAATCAAAATAAAGTAGTGGCTAGTTTATTGCCTGTTTGTTTTTAAAAAAATATTTACCTGCTTATCTTCCATCCGTTTGATGCGTGACACGGTGTGCTGTCGTGCTGTCTGTGTTTTGTGGTGAAACAAAGTCGGGATCGCGTCTGGGTTCAGTTGTCATTTCTGCTTCGTGTCTCACTTCTTCCCAGTGATTTTTTCATCCAAGTCCTCCACAAATCCACAATCTTCTGTAAAATGCTCACTGTACAATTTACTGCTTTTTCCAGGAGTAAAGTTTTCTCGCTTTACTTGATGAAACTAAGGAAATTATGGCCACGCCCAGGGAAGTGGCCCAACAGATTGATGTTACAACTTTAATACTTTTTTTTTGTCTAGAACATCTTGTATTAATCTATAATGGTGACATTTCATAATTGCTTTAACTCTTCTTAAAGTTGTAATATTTTAATCCTTGAAAAGATATAAATATCAATGGGCGGGGAAAAAACTCCCAAAATGCATGAAAAATGTTCTAGTTAAATAATAATAATAATAATAATAATAATAATAATAATAATAATCTACTCAGACAAACATCTCGAATCCAAGACAGAATGAAGAAGACGTGCGGAATCCTACGTCACACAGCGCCACCCTCATTTTCTATGCAGAATGGCCACGCCCAGGGAAGTGGCCCAACAGACTGATGTTACAACTTTAGCGCTTTTTTTTTTGTCTAGAACATCTTGTATTAATCTATAATGGTGACATTTCATAATCACATTAACTCTTCTTAAAGCTGTAATATTTTAATCCTTGAAAAGATATAAATATCAATGGGCAGGGAAAAAATTCCCAAAACGCATGAAAAATTTCATCTCATTATCTGTAGCCACTTTATCCTGTTCTACAGGGTCACAGGCAAGCTGGAGCCTATCCCAGCTGACTACGGGCGAAAGGCGGGGTACACCCTGGACAAGTCGCCAGGTCATCACAGGGCTGACACATAGACACAGACAACCATTCACACTCACATTCACACCTACGCTCAATTTAGAGTCACCAGTTAACCTAACCTGCATGTCTTTGGACTGTGGGGGAAACCGGAGCACCCAGAGGAAACCCACGCGGAGAACATGCAAACTCCACACAGAAAGGCCCTCGCTGGCCACGGGGCTCAAACCCGGACCTTCTTGCTGTGAGGCAACAGCGCTAACCACTACACTGCCATGCCGCCCTTGCATGAAAAATGTTCTAGTTAATAATTATTATTATTAGGGCCCGAGCCCTATAGGGCGAAGGCCCTATTGATCTTGTTCGGTTTTTTATTATTAGGGCCCGAGCCCTATAGGGCGAAGGCCCTATTGATCTTGTTCGGTTTTTTATTAGGGCCCGAGCCCTATAGGGCGAAGGCCCTATTGATCTTGTTCGGTTTTTTATTATTATTATTATTATTATTATTATTATTCTTATTATTATTATTATTATTATTATTATTCCTTAGTCGCGGTCGCTGTTCGGCCTTTTTTGGGGCACTTCCTGTGGACGAAAACGCGCATATTTTGGATCATTTTATCGGCATCCCCTACGCTACTCAGATCCAAAACCCCAGATCTGGGCGGGGCTCTGGGCCTCTATAGCGCCCCCTAACGCCTTGAAAATTTTGCCTTTTTTCGAAGGCTCCTGGTTGCCATATAGTTTGTCGTGGAGGAACGAAATTTGGTTCACATATGTATCTTACTGAGACGAACAAAAAACGTTCTATGAATGCATAGCCACGCCCAACAGGAAGTGAGGTAATTTTACTTTTGTGCGAAATGCATGGCCACGAAGACGGCGCAACTCCTCCTAGACCGTTCATGGGAATGTCACCAAAATTGATACACATCATCTACAGACATGGCTGACAAAAGTTACTAAATACGTTTCACGTAGGATAAAACGTTCAGAAGTTATACGTCAATCAATTTTCACTTCAAAATTTTACATGCTAAAAAATTCATAACAAATCTTCTAATTGCTCAAAACTGCTCATACTTCACACGCAAATCACTCATTGGGCTTCTGACATGTTACCCAATTTCTGTGATATTTCGCCACTGGGGGCGCTATTTTTGGGCAAAAAATCCAATCTTTCCTCAAATTTGGTCAAACTTCACGGCCACCCTCTTACTACCTCCCATGTCATGTATACCGCATTTTGGGAATTTTCGTCCATGGGGGGCGCTGTTTTTGGCCGACGCAATTGCTCCAAAACGGGTTTTTGGTAAATAATTCCATAATGCTTTTCCTTCACACCACTACCTTGTGATAGTGCGTTCCTGTTGTGGACACTTATTTTTCCAACTCATAATCGCTCATGTACAGCATAGCGCCACCTTCTGACATGGGAAAAACCAAAAAATTTATTCTTCAAAAATCTATATCTCATCTTCTATTTACTCAATTGTCATCAAACTTCATACGCAAACTCTTCATAGCTCACCTGACATGTCCGCCAAATTTTGTGCACTTTCGCCCCTGGGGGTGCTGGTTATGGCGGAAATGATATTGCAGCTTCTGATTTGTCAAACTTGGCAAGCAAACTCTTTTCAAGACCCTTATTGGGGCGCTTGCCATGGTCGACAACGCACGAAATTTGGCTCCTTTTTCTTAGACTGCCACCGCTACTGAGAACCAAAAGCCCAGATCCAGCCGGGCCTCAGGGCCTCTATAGCGCCCCCTAACTCGTTGTGATTTTGGCCTCCCGCTTTAAGGTGCCTGGTTGCCATGTAGTTTGTAGGAGTGGCGTGCCATTTGGTACGCATATGTATCTCACTAAGCCGGACAAAAATGTAATGCCAATGCATTAGCCACGCCCAACAGGAAGTGAGGTAATTTCACTTTTGTGCGAAATGCATGGCCACGAAGACGGCGCAACTCCTCCTAGACTGTTCATAGGAATGTCACCAAAATTGATACACATCATCTACAGACATGGCTGACAAAAGTTACTAAATAAGTTTCACGTAGCTTAAACCGCTCAGAAGTTATACGTCAATCAATTTTTAATGCAAAATTTTACATGCTTAAAAATTCATAACAAATCTTCTAATTGCTCAAAACTGCTCATACTTCACACGCAAATCCCTCATTGGGCTTCTGACATGTTCCCCATTTTCTGTGATATTTCGCCACTGGGGGCGCAATTTTTGGGCAAACAATCCAATCTTTCCTCAAATTTGGTCAAACTTCACGGCCACCCTCTTACTACCGCCCATGTCATGTATACCACATTTTGGGAATTTTCGTCCATGGGGGGCGCTGTTTTTGGCCGACGCAATTTCTCCAAAACGGGTTTTTGGTAAATAATTCCATAATGCTTTTCCTTCACACCACTACCTTGTGATAGTGCGTTGCTGTTGTAGACACTTATTTCTCCATCTCATAATCGCTCATGTACAGCATAGCGCCACCTTCTGACATGGGAAAAACCAAAAAATTTATTCTTCAAAAATCTATCTCTCATCTTCTATTTACTCAATTGTCATCAAGCTTCATACGCCAACTCTTCATAGCTCTCCTGACATATCCGCCAAATTTTGTGCACTTTCACCCCTGGGGGTGCTGGTTATGGCACAAATGATATTGCAGCTTCTGATTGGTCAAACTTGGCAAGCAGACTCTTTACGGTATTTCGCGGGGACGCATGCCCCCGCCCCCCCTGGCCGCTGGCGCGAGGGCCCGTCAAGGCCGCTTGCGGCTTTAATTATTATTATTATTATTATTATTATTATTATTATTATTATTATTATTCCTTAGTCGCGGTCGCTGTTCGGCCTTTTTTGGGGCACTTCCTGTGGACGAAAACGCGCATATTTTGGATCATTTTATCGGCATCCCCTACGCTACTCTGATCCAAAACCCCAGATCTGGGCGGGGCTCTGGGCCTCTATAGCGCCCCCGAACGCCTTGAAAATTTTGCCTTTTTTCGAAGGCTCCTGGTTGCCATATAGTTTGTCGTAGAGGAACGAAATTTGGTTCACATATGTATCTTACTGACACGAACAAAAAAAGTTCTATGAATGCATAGCCACGCCCAACAGGAAGTGAGGTAATTTTACTTTTGTGCGAAATGCATGGCCACGAAGACGGCGCAACTCCTCCTAGACCGTTCATGGGAATGTCACCAAAATTGATACACATCATCTACAGACATGGCTGACAAAAGTTACTAAATACGTTTCACGTAGGATAAAACGTTCAGAAGTTATACGTCAATCAATTTTCACTTCAAAATTTTACATGCTAAAAAATTCATGACAAATCTTCTAATTGCTCAAAACTGCTCATACTTCACACGCAAATCACTCATTGGGCTTCTGACATGTTACCCAATTTCTGTGATATTTCGCCACTGGGGGCGCTATTTTTGGGCAAAAAATCCAATCTTTCCTCAAATTTGGTCAAACTTCACGGCCACCCTCTTACTACCTCCCATGTCATGTATACCGCATTTTGGGAATTTTCGTCCATGGGGGGCGCTGTTTTTGGCCGACGCAATTGCTCCAAAACGGGTTTTTGGTAAATAATTCCATAATGCTTTTCCTTCACACCACTACCTTGTGATAGTGCGTTCCTGTTGTAGACACTTATTTTTCCAACTCATAATCGCTCATGTACAGCATAGCGCCACCTTCTGACATGGGAAAAACCAAAAAATTTATTCTTCACAAATCTATATCTCATCTTCTATTTACTCAATTGTCATCAAACTTCATACGCAAACTCTTCATAGCTCACCTGACATGTCCGCCAAATTTTGTGCACTTTCGCCCCTGGGGGTGCTGGTTATGGCGGAAATGATATTGCAGCTTCTGATTTGTCAAACTTGGCAAGCAAACTCTTTTCAAGACCCTTATTGGGGCGCTTGCCATGGTCGACAACGCACGAAATTTGGCTCCTTTTTCTTAGACTGCCACCGCTACTGAGAACCAAAAGCCCAGATCCAGCCGGGCCTCAGGGCCTCTATAGCGCCCCCTAACTCGTTGTGATTTTGGCCTCCCGCTTTAAGGTGCCTGGTTGCCATGTAGTTTGTAGGAGTGGCATGCCATTTGGTACGCATATGTATCTCACTAAGCCGGACAAAAATGTAATGCCAATGCATTAGCCACGCCCAACAGGAAGTGAGGTAATTTCACTTTTGTGCGAAATGCATGGCCACGAAGACGGCGCATCTCCTCCTAGACTGTTCATAGGAATGTCACCAAAATTGATACACATCATCTACAGACATGGCTGACAAAAGTTACTAAATAAGTTTCACGTAGCTTAAACCGCTCAGAAGTTATACGTCAATCAATTTTTAATGCAAAATTTTACATGCTTAAAAATTCATAACAAATCTTCTAATTGCTCAAAACTGCTCATACTTCACACGCAAATCCCTCATTGGGCTTCTGACATGTTCCCCATTTTCTGTGATATTTCGCCACTGGGGGCGCTATTTTTGGGCAAACAATCCAATCTTTCCTCAAATTTGGTCAAGCTTCACGGCCACCCTCTTACTACCGCCCATGTCATGTATACCACATTTTGGGAATTTTCGTCCATGGGGGGCGCTGTTTTTGGCCGACGCAATTTCTCCAAAACGGGTTTTTGGTAAATAACTCCATAATGCTTTTCCTTCACACCACTACCTTGTGATAGTGCGTTGCTGTTGTAGACACTTATTTCTCCAACTCATAATCGCTCATGTACAGCATAGCGCCACCTTCTGACATGGGAAAAACCAAAAAATTTATTCTTCAAAAATCTATCTCTCATCTTCTATTTACTCAATTGTCATCAAACTTCATACGCAAACTCTTCATAGCTCTCCTGACATATCCGCCAAATTTTGTGCACTTTCACCCCTGGGGGTGCTGGTTATGGCACAAATGATATTGCAGCTTCTGATTGGTCAAACTTGGCAAGCAGACTCTTTACGGTATTTCGCGGGGACGCATGCCCCCGCCCCCCCTGGCCGCTGGCGCGAGGGCCCGTCAAGGCCGCTTGCGGCTTTAATTATTATTATTATTATTATTATTATTCTTATTATTATTATTATTATTATTATTATTCCTTAGTCGCGGTCGCTGTTCGGCCTTTTTTGGGGCACTTCCTGTGGACGAAAACGCGCATATTTTGGATCATTTTATCGGCATCCCCTACGCTACTCAGATCCAAAACCCCAGATCTGGGCGGGGCTCTGGGCCTCTATAGCGCCCCCTAACGCCTTGAAAATTTTGCCTTTTTTCGAAGGCTCCTGGTTGCCATATAGTTTGTCGTAGAGGAACGAAATTTGGTTCACATATGTATCTTACTGAGACGAACAAAAAACGTTCTATGAATGCATAGCCACGCCCAACAGGAAGTGAGGTAATTTTACTTTTGTGCGAAATGCATGGCCACGAAGACGGCGCAACTCCTCCTTGACCGTTCATGGGAATGTCACCAAAATTGATACACATCATCTACAGACATGGCTGACAAAAGTTACTAAATACGTTTCACGTAGGATAAAACGTTCAGAAGTTATACGTCAATCAATTTTCACTTCAAAATTTTACATGCTAAAAAATTCATAACAAATCTTCTAATTGCTCAAAACTGCTCATACTTCACACGCAAATCACTCATTGGGCTTCTGACATGTTACCCAATTTCTGTGATATTTCGCCACTGGGGGCGCTATTTTTGGGCAAAAAATCCAATCTTTCCTCAAATTTGGTCAAACTTCACGGCCACCCTCTTACTACCTCCCATGTCATGTATACCGCATTTTGGGAATTTTCGTCCATGGGGGGCGCTGTTTTTGGCCGACGCAATTGCTCCAAAACGGGTTTTTGGTAAATAATTCCATAATGCTTTTCCTTCACACCACTACCTTGTGATAGTGCGTTCCTGTTGTGGACACTTATTTTTCCAACTCATAATCGCTCATGTACAGCATAGCGCCACCTTCTGACATGGGAAAAACCAAAAAATTTATTCTTCAAAAATCTATATCTCATCTTCTATTTACTCAATTGTCATCAAACTTCATACGCAAACTCTTCATAGCTCACCTGACATGTCCGCCAAATTTTGTGCACTTTTGCCCCTGGGGGTGCTGGTTATGGCGGAAATGATATTGCAGCTTCTGATTTGTCAAACTTGGCAAGCAAACTCTTTTCAAGACCCTTATTGGGGCGCTTGCCATGGTCGACAACGCACGAAATTTGGCTCCTTTTTCTTAGACTGCCACCGCTACTGAGAACCAAAAGCCCAGATCCAGCCGGGCCTCAGGGCCTCTATAGCGCCCCCTAACTCGTTGTGATTTTGGCCTCCCGCTTTAAGGTGCCTGGTTGCCATGTAGTTTGTAGGAGTGGCGTGCCATTTGGTACGCATATGTATCTCACTAAGCCGGACAAAAATGTAATGCCAATGCATTAGCCACGCCCAACAGGAAGTGAGGTAATTTCACTTTTGTGCGAAATGCATGGCCACGAACACGGCGCAACTCCTCCTAGACCGTTCATAGGAATGTCACCAAAATTGATACACATCATCTACAGACATGGCTGACAAAAGTTACTAAATAAGTTTCACGTAGCTTGAACCGCTCAGAAGTTATACGTCAATCAATTTTTAATGCAAAATTTTACATGCTTAAAAATTCATAACAAATCTTCTAATTGCTCAAAACTGCTCATACTTCACACGCAAATCCCTCATTGGGCTTCTGACATGTTCCCCATTTTCTGTGATATTTCGCCACTGGGGGCGCTATTTTTGGGCAAACAATCCAATCTTTCCTCAAATTTGGTCAAACTTCACGGCCACCCTCTTACTACCGCCCATGTCATGTATACCACATTTTGGGAATTTTCGTCCATGGGGGGCGCTGTTTTTGGCCGACGCAATTTCTCCAAAACGGGTTTTTGGTAAATAATTCCATACTGCTTTTCCTTCACACCACTACCTTGTGATAGTGCGTTGCTGTTGTAGACACTTATTTCTCCAACTCATAATCGCTCATGTACAGCATAGCGCCACCTTCTGACATGGGAAAAACCAAAAAATTTATTCTTCAAAAATCTATCTCTCATCTTCTATTTACTCAATTGTCATCAAACTTCATACGCAAACTCTTCATAGCTCTCCTGACATATCCGCCAAATTTTGTGCACTTTCACCCCTGGGGGTGCTGGTTATGGCACAAATGATATTGCAGCTTCTGATTGGTCAAACTTGGCAAGCAGACTCTTTACGGTATTTCGCGGGGACGCATGCCCCCGCCCCCACTGGCCGCTGGCGCGAGGGCCCGTCGAGGCCGCTTGCGGCTTTAATTATTATTATTATAGAATCAAGAGTGAATAGACCTGCAAACTAAGGAAAATGTTATTCACGGGCCATGTCTCAATTATATAATAATAATAATAATAATAATAATAATAATAATAGAATCAATAGTAAATAGAGCTGCAAACTAAGAAATGTATTATTATTATTATTATCATTATTATTATTGTTGTTGTTGTGAATAATAATAATAATAATAATAATAATAATAATTTCCTTAGTTTGCAGCTCTTTTTACTATTGATTTTATTATTATTAGTCAAGTCTATTTGTATAGTGTTTTTAATAATAAACATTGTCGCAAAGCAGCTTTACAGAATTTGAACAACTTAAAACATGAGCTAATTTTATCCCTAATCTATCCCCAATGAGCAAGCCTGTGGCGACGGTGGCAAGGAAAAACTCCCTCTGACGACATGAGGAAGAAACCTCGAGAGGAACCAGACTCAAAAGGGAACCCATCCTCATTTGGGCAACAACAGACAACATGACTATAACATTAACAGTTTTAACATGAAGTCAGTTTCGTTGATGTTATAAACTCTTCATTGATGAAAACTTGAGTGCAAAACTGTTCATGACAACTGCAGTCCTAAAGTTAGCAAGTCAACTGTAGTCCTCAGCCATAAAAGCATTACTGTAAGTGTCCAGAGCGTCCTCCAGGTGTGGCTTTCAACTGTCCATATGGGGCCGTCCTCCACAGGAGCAATGTGATGAGACTCCAACCAGACACAGGGCACCAGGATGGATCAAGCAGGTCCGAGAAGAAGAGGTCAGCATCTCGATCTCAGGATTGACATGTAACTCAGAGGGACAGATTTTTTTTTGGGGGGGGGGGGGGGGGAGAAAACACAGGTTGTTAGGTATGCCCAATGCCACCTGCATAAGTAGAAACAGTATACATATTGCACTGAGTACAAGCAGGGACTCCGGCAACTAGCTATGACAGCATAACTAAAAGGGGAGAGCCAGAAGGTAACACAGGCATGAGGGAGCCCCGGGACATAAAGCAGCAGCCACTACACCGTCAACAAACTCGAGTGAGCAAGCGAGTGGGGGACTGACAGCATCCATACATCCCAGTTTACCAAAACACTCTGTCTGAGGACCCTCCAGATCTACACTTTTACCTCATAAACACCATTAACAAAAGGCTTGACTGTGTTTTGATATGTTTTCAGCCGAGACTTAAACGCTGAGACTGTGTCTGATTCCCGAACACTACTTGTAAGGCTGTTCCATAACTGTGGGGCTTTGTAAGAAAAGGCTCCGCCCCCTGATGTAGCCTTCACTATACAAGGTACCAGCAGATAGCCTGCACCTTTTGATCTAAGTAGGCGTGGCGGGTCATAGAGGAGCAGAAGTTCACTCAGGTACTGTGGTGCGAAACCATTCAGTGCTTTAAAGGTCAATAGTAGTATTTTATAATCAATACGAAATTTGATTGGGAGCCAATGCAGTGTGGGTAAGACAGGCGTGATGTGGTCATATTTTCTAGTTCTAGTAAGGACTCTTGCTGCTGTATTTTGAATTAACTGGAGCTTGTTTATGCACTTACTGGAACATCCAGACAGTAAGGCATTACAATAATCCAACCTGGAGGGAACGAAAGCATGAACTAGTTTTTCCGCATCATGTAGTGACATTAAATTTCTTATCTTAGCAATATTTCTGAGATGAAAGAAAGCTATCCGGATGATGTTATCAATGTGAGTTTTGAATGAAAGGCTGGGGTCAATAATCACTCCGAGGTCTTTTACTGCTGCACGTGAAGAAACAGAAAGGCCATCCAGAGTTACTGTGTAATCAGAAAACTTACTTCTAGCTGCATGTGGTCCGAGTACAAATACTTCAGTCTTGTCAGAGCTTTTTTGTTTTATTTTATTTCTTTTTCTATTTTTTTTCTGTGTATTTGTGTAGTTTGATGTTTGTTTGAGTGTTTTCTCCACCGGTTGTGGTGTAGCTCCGGATCTAGTTTTGGGCGTCGGTTCCCTCCAGGCCTTGGTTCGCTGTGGGTGATGCCTGCGCTCCCAGCTGTGGACTGCAGTGAGCTCGTTGCTCATTTTACATCATGGTTGTCCAGCGCTCTGCGCTTTAACGCTTGGCATGATGTTCCAAGCGATGTTGCTTGGTGGTGTCGCGGCGGCTGTGCAGGCGGTTTGGGACACACCAGCGCTTTGCGTGGCAGAGCTTCTCTGCTCGCTTTGTGGATCCATGGCGTGGTGTTCTGAGCGATGTTGCTGACGACGTCGTGGCGGCGGTGCTGGAGATGTGGGACTTGTTTTTGTGCGCCTTTTGGTGGGACTGTGGCTGCTACACCACGGGAATTACATCCTGACCCCTACTTGGTGGACTTTTTTACTTTTTATTTTATTTTTTTTCTTATTATATTATTTATTTATTTTTTTCCTTCTTTGTCTACTATTGTAAAGTGTCCTTGGGTTTCTTGAAAGGCGCTATATAAATTTAACTTATTATTATTATTATTATTATTTTGTCAGAGTTAAGCAGAAGGAAGTTAATAAGCATCCAGTGTCTAATGTCCTTCACACATTCCTTAATTCTATTAAGCTGGTGTCTCTCATCAGGTTTTGCAGAAACATACAACTGTGTGTCATCAGCATAACAGTGGAAACAATGTTTACGAATCATATCACCCAGAGGGAACATACTGTATATAAAGAAAAAAGCAGTGGACCCAGGGGCGTGTCTAGGATTTTTTTCTTGGGGGGGCCAAATAGGGTCACAATCTGTAGAGGGGTGGCATATTGTATTGTAGGGGTGTAACGATACACAAAAATCACGATTACCTCGGTTTTGGGGTCACGATTCGTTTCGGTACAGTATAGGAATAACATGTTAAACCATTTGCTTGCTCAGCACGTTGTTTATTAAACCAAAACTCTGTCACACATGATCACAGTAGCACAAATCACGGACAAGTTTCCTCATGAATATTTAAAATCCTTCCCTAACCACCCCAATCATGAATGAGTACCCTCTTGAATATTAAAGAGCCACTGCACATGTAGTGGCAGCATGCAATCATGGCCTATGTAAACTGACTGTAGGCTCCCGTTCGATACAGCACTGTATTGAACCTAACGTTCGATTTCGAGCGGTTCGGTAAATGTACTTGTACCTTTACACCCCTATTGTATTGACATAAAATGGTTTAAAGTGTCCTATGACAGCCTCTGATTTTAGGTGATGACAATAATAACCAGTAGACTACATTATAAGTAATATGACTTTATTGATGATTAATTAGTGAGATAATTATTACTGAGTTTATTAACACATTTAAGTACAATTTTACAAAAAAAATAGAGTAAGTACTATTGGCCCAGAGCAATGAAAAGATTAAACTAGCCAATGCGTGTTTTTTTTTTTTCCCCTCGAGGGACGTAGCCTAGTTCAGGCGGCTGCTCAGGACACCGACCTGACTCAAGTCAATCTATCAGGCTGTGTTAGAGGTGTGCCAAAGGGAAGTTTGTTTATGCGCGAAAAAGTTACTGTACTTAGATCCTCTTTGCATGAATTCATTCCTGGAGAAAAATGAGAATGAATGGGCTGAATTCGGTACTCGCACATGTGCGACCTTTCTATTTTCCTGCTCGAACCGTCTTTTTTGGGACCCATACGCGAGTACATAACTGCACAGCTAAATGCTGATAACATACTGTCGAGCTAATGTTGCTAATGTTAGCTCCTTAACTTCAGCTACACAAACGTTACTGTAACGACCCTACGTGTGGGTGGAGCACAGAGGACGGCAGGACAGAGATCAGGTTTTATCAACTGGCTTTATTGCCACACTTTTCAGTCTAGCAATACTTCTTACACAGACACACACACAACTGGAGTCTGGTTCAGGGTTGCGCCCCTCTGCTCTCGCTCTCCCTCCTGATATAGGGCGCAGTCACTGGGAAGACACACAAACAGGTTAATTGCTCTCAGGTGACGTGATTCTGCCACTTACCTTCCCTGACTCCGCCCTCCTGTCACAGACCGGCGCTTGACCACGCCCCCGCTGCCACATACCCCCACCGCCCGACTCAAGCCGGGCGGCCGTCCGGCCTGCAGCCGACTCCCCCCCCCCCTTGACGGGAGAGGAAGTCCGCCACGACCATCTGCGCCCCCGGCCTGTGGACCACCTTGAAATTAAAGGGTTGGAGCGCCAGATACCAACGGGTGATCCGCGCGTTGGCATCCTTCATGCGGTGGAGCCACTGGAGGGGCGCGTGGTCCGAACAGAGGGTGAAAGGGCGCCCCAGCAGGTAGTACCGGAGGGCGAGAACCGCCCACTTGATGGCCAGACACTCTTTCTCTATGGTGCTGTAGCGCCCCTCACGCACCGACAGCTTCCTGCTGATATACAGGACAGGGCGGTCCTCCCCCTCCACCTCCTGGGACAAAACCGCCCCCAGCCCTCTGTCCGACGCATCGGTCTGCAACATAAAAGGGAGAGAAAAGTCAGGGGAGTGTAGAAGTGGCCCCCCACACAGTGCAGCCTTTACCTCTGAGAAAGCCCGCTGGCACTGCTCCGTCCACTGGACCGGATCTGGTGCCCCCTTTTTAGTGAGATCAGTCAGCGGGCTGGTGACGTCCGAATAATTAGGTATAAACCTGCGATAATAGCCAGCCAGCCCCAGGAACTGTCTCACCCCCTTTTTGGTCTTGGGCCTCGGGCAGGCCGCAATTGCTGCCGTCTTATTAATTTGGGGACGCACCTGCCCGTTGCCCAAGTGGAAGCCCAGATACCGTACTTCCACCCGCCCAATCGCACACTTCTTTGGGTTGGCTGTGAGCCCCGCTCGCCTCAGTGACCTAAGGACAGCCCTCAGATGTTCGAGGTGCCGCTGCCAGTCATTACTATAGATGATTATGTCATCTAAATATGCTGCTGCATACGTGGCGTGAGGGCGGAGGACTCTGTCCATCAGCCGCTGAAACGTCGCGGGCGCCCCAAACAGCCCAAACGGAAGGGTGACGAATTGGTGTAAACCAAACGGTGTGGAAAAGGCCGTTTTTTCTCGGGATAGTGGAGTCAAGGGGATCTGCCAATATCCCTTCGTCAAATCCAGTGTCGAATAAAAGCGAGCAGTGCCGAGTCGATCGAGCAACTCATCAATACGAGGCATTGGGTACGCGTCGAATTTAGACACCGCGTTGACTTTCCTATAGTCCACACAGAACCGGACCGACCCGTCGGCCTTGGGTACCAAGACCACCGGGCTGCTCCAGTCACTGTAGGACTCCTCGACGATGCCCATTTCGAGCATGGTCTGAAGTTCTTCCCGAACCACCTTTTTTTTGTGTTCGGGTAGCCTGTAAGGGCGGCTACGCACTACCACCCCCGGGGGCGTCTCTATGTGGTGCTCTATGAGGTTAGTGCGACCGGGCAGGGGCGAGAACACATCCGAAAACTCGGTCTGCAACTGGGCGACCTCCGTGAGTTGGGTCGGGGAGAGGTGGTCTCCACAGGGGACCGGAGAGGTACGCGATGCCAATGTCCCTTTTTGAACCTCCGGCCCCAGCTCCGCCTTCTCTGGAACTACCGACACCAACGCCACGGGGACCTCCTCGTTCCAGAGTTTAAGCAGGTTGAGGTGGTAAATCTGTAGCGCCCCACCCCTGTCCGTTCGCCTCACCTCATAGTCGACGTCCCCGACTCGCCGTGTGACCTCAAAGGGTCCTTGCCACTTGGCGATCAATTTGGAGCTCGACGTGGGCAACAGTACGAGTACCTTATCTCCCGGAGTGAACTCTCTAAGGCGCGTACCCTTGTTGTACAGGCGGGCTTGCCGTTCCTGGGCCTGCCGCAAATTCTCCTGAGTTAGGTGCGTGAGTGTGTGGAGTTTTGCGCGCAGGTCCATAACGTACTGAATTTCGTTCTTACTTTGTGAAGGTCCCTCCTCCCAATTTTCCCGCAGCACGTCCAGGATGCCGCGCGGCTTACGCCCATATAATAATTCAAACGGGGAGAACCCCGTGGAGGCTTGGGGGACCTCTCGCACTGAGAACAGCAAGGGTTCGAGCCACTTATCCCAGTTACGTCCGTCCTCACTTACGAATTTTTTAATAATATTTTTGAGGGTGCGGTTGAATCGTTCCACTAAACCGTCCGTTTGTGGGTGATACACGCTGGTGCGGATCGGCTTAATCCCCAATAACCCATACAGTTCGCGCAGTGTTCGTGACATAAACGTAGTGCCTTGATCAGTCAGAATCTCTTTCGGGATTCCAACTCGGGAGATGACGCGGAAGAGTGCCTCGGCAATACTGCGTGCTGAGATATTGCGCAGAGGCACTGCTTCCGGGTATCGCGTTGCATAGTCCACCAGAACTAATATAAAGCGGTACCCTCGTGCTGACCGATCTAATGGCCCGACGAGATCCATCCCAATTCTCTCGAACGGGGTCTCGATTAACGGTAGAGGGCGCAAAGGCGCTTTTGGAATGGCCGCTGGGTTTACTAACTGGCATTCGCGGCATGCCGTACACCACCTACGGACATCGCCGCGAATCCCCGGCCAATAGAAACGGGCCATTATTCGGGCTAGTGTTTTATCCTGCCCCAAGTGTCCGGCCATGGGATTAAAGTGAGCCGCCTGGAATACCAATTCCCGGCGGCTCTTCGGAATTAAAAGCTGCGTGACTCGCTCTTTAGTTTGAGTGTCCTGCGTCACTCGGTATAATCTATCCTTCATAATCGCGAAGTAGGGGAAGGACGGGGTGGCGTTCGGCGGGAGCGTTTGACCATCGATTACTCTCACTTGGTCAAACGCATGCCGCAGAGTCTCGTCTCGCGACTGCTCTAATGGGAAATCCGCGAGGGATTCCCCAAGAGAGAGAGGAGGAGCCGGCGGCTCCTCACTCTGACGCGGAGATGACGTAGACGGCTCTGTGACAGCTGCTCCCGCCAAAGCGACACCGGGACCTCCCCCTGTCAAATGGCAGGACCCACTCTCGACTAGGCGTGTCATTAAACCCCGAAATCCCGGCCAATCAGTCCCCAAAATTAGAGAGTGGGTAAGGCGAGGATTAACCGCCGCCTTTACTATGGATTTTTCCCCTCTGAAAATAATGTGGACCGACACCAAAGGGTAGCTGTGAACATCCCCGTGCACACATAACACCTTCACCCCTTGTGCTCCCCCCAATGCCTCGTTTTGAACCAGGCTTTGGCGAATTGAGGTCTGATTACAACCAGAATCCACCAACGCCTGATATGTAGCCCCTTGGATACTCACCGGTATGCGATACGCTCCGGCCCGATCGAGGGCAGCCTCTGGCGCGTCGGGGATCCGAACCACCGCGCCCACTTCCGTTGCCGTGCACTGCTGTTGAAGGTGGCCCGGCTCCCCGCAGCGCCAGCAAACCGGCCCGGGCTTTCCCTCTGCACCGGTGATCTGGGGCTCACTCACCTGAGGTGGGGGAGAGACAGACACAGAAGGGAGAAACGGGAGGGCACCGCGGGTGCGGCGGGCCGGCTGGGGGGGTGCCGGCCCCCGCCTCCGCGGAGGGGGAATGGGGCGAGGACAGGACACAGGAGGAGGGGGAGAGAGAGAGAGAGAAGAGGAGAGAAGAGAAGATGCCATCTGCTGTCCTGCCGCCGGGACAGCCGCCAGATGATCCTCCGCCAGCTCGACTGCCTGATCCAGCGACGCCGGGCGGTGGCACTGGACCCACTCCGCGGTTCCGGCTGGTAAGCGGGCGATGAACTGTTCCAGTACCACCTGGTCGACGATTCCCTCGGCGTCGCGATCGTTGGCCCTCAGCCACCGCCAGCAGGCGTCCCGGAGCTGCTGGCCGAACGCGAACGGCCGGCCGACTTCCTCCAGTCGCAGCGCGCGGAAGCGCTGGCGCTGTTGCTCCGGTGTGCGCCCCACGCGCTGGAGGACGGCCCGGCGAAGGTCCGCGTAGGCCAGCCGGCGGTCGGCGGGGAGCTGTAGCGCGGCCAGCTGTGCCTCTCCCGTGAGCAGGGGGAGGAGGCGCGCCGCGCGCTGCTCCATCGGCCACCCCGAGGCTTCGGCGACCTGTTCAAACAACGTGATGAAAGCCTCGGGGTCGTCCTGCGGGCCCATCTTGGTGACAATGAGGGGAGACGGGCCCGCGGCCGGAGCGCTGGTGGACCCCGCCGACGCGAGGAGATGCCGGAACGCCTCGCGATCTTCCTGCTGGGCCAGCACCAGGGCTTTGAAGCGCTGCTCCTGCTCCTTTCGGAGCGTGACGAGTGCCTGGTGCTGGCTTTGCTGAGCCGTGGCGAGGGCGTGGATCAGATCGGCGAACGGGGAGGATTCCATGGGGCTGCGGGTTTGGTGCTCCACTGTCCCGGGTTTCGGCACCACTGTAACGACCCTACGTGTGGGTGGAGCACAGAGGACGGCAGGACAGAGATCAGGTTTTATCAACTGGCTTTATTGCCACACTTTTCAGTCTAGCAATACTTCTTACACAGACACACACACAACTGGAGTCTGGTTCAGGGTTGCGCCCCTCTGCTCTCGCTCTCCCTCCTGATATAGGGCGCAGTCACTGGGAAGACACACAAACAGGTTAATTGCTCTCAGGTGACGTGATTCTGCCACTTACCTTCCCTGACTCCGCCCTCCTGTCACAGACCGGCGCTTGACCACGCCCCCGCTGCCACAGTTACCTAATCACCTGCGAAATTCCCAATACATTAAACACTAACATTCACACTTTTTTCACACTTTGGACATTCTCACTTACCTTAATTAATCTTTGTGTTTAACCACCGCAGTGGTGGTGTTCTCAGGAACCATACCAGCTTGATGAACATGAAAGAGGTCCAACTTCTTCTGTTGTGATTGGATGAAATTGACGTTCTTCCTGTGCGGCCAATAACCTATTCGCAAAAGCAGTTATACTGTTGCGTACAAAATAATTAAAAATAATATTGCCCAACATCAAAACACTTTTAAATTGTACTTTTATACATATGCGTGGAAAAATAAATTTTGCAATTAATTAAACCCTCCTTTTTTCTCCCTTACTGAGGTGGGGAGGAGGGCCACTTAGGGTGGCCAACCAAATTTCAGAGGTAGCCAATGCCACCCCCGGCCACCCCGGTGGCCACGCCCCTGAGTGGACCCAAGACAGAACCTTGTGGAACACCAAACTTTACTTCAGTATGTCTAGAAAAAGCACCATTTACATCAACATACTGATAGCAATCAGTTAAATAAGAAGTGAGCCAGGAGAGGGCTGTTCCCTTAACTCCCACAACATTTTCTAGTCTATGCAGAAGAATGGAATGATCAATGGTATCAAATGCTGCACTAACATCAAGCAACACAAGCAGCGAGACACAGCCCTGATCAGACGCCAACAGTAGGTCATTTACTATTTTAACCAGTGCTGTCTCTGTGCTATGATGAGGTTTAAATCCTGACTGATACATTTCATGGATGTTATTCCTATGTAAATATGAGCATAACTGCTGTGCCACAGCTTTTTCAAGGATCTTGGAGATAAAGGGGAGGTTTGATATTGGCCGATAATTGGACAGCTGACAGGGATCAAGGTCAGGTTTTTTAATCAGGGGTTTGATAACCGCTAATTTAAAGGATTTGGGTATATAGCCAATCCTAAAAGAAGAATTTATTATTTTTAGAAGTGGTTCAATTACTTCAGGTATTATCTGTTTGAATAGACATGTAGGTAAGGGATCTAGTACACAAGTTGAGGCTTTTGATGCTGAGATTAATGAAAGTGATTCAATTTTTCCAAGGGGAGTAAAACATTCTAATTGCTGATCTGATACAGTTATATTGTTAACTACAGGGTCACTTACATTGTCTGACCTTAAATTAGTAGTTTGAATTTTTGTCAGATATTCTCAATTTAGAAGAAGAAGAAACCTTTATTCGTCACATGCACACTTCGTGCACAGTGAAATTCATCCTCTGCATTTAACCCATCTGAAGCAGTGAACACACGCACACACCCAGAGCAGTGGGCAGCTACACCAGAGTGTCCGGGGAGCAGTCAGGGGTTCGGTACCTTGCTCAAGGGCACCTCAGCCCAAGGCCACCCCACGTCAACCTAACTGCATGTCTTTGGATTGTAGGGGAAACCCACGCAGACAACATGCAAACACCACACAGAAAAGCCCTTGCCGGCCGCTGGGCTAGAACCCAGAACCTTCTTGCTGTGAGGCGACAGTGTTAACCACTACACCACCATGCCACCCTGATTCTATTATTATTATTATTATTATTATTATTATTGCTGATGTTGTTATTATTAACAACAGCAACAACAACAATAATTTCATTAGTTTGCAGCTCTATTCACTATTGATTTTATTATTATTATTATTATTATTATTATTATTATTATTATTATAAGAATGAGGAAATACTTTAATTTAAAAGAATTCATGGAATACAGGGAAGAATTTCATTACATGTACACTCACTGAGTCATGGCACTTGAAGACTGCATGAGCGCACATGCGCAAAGAGAACCAGAAACAAGTGCGTAAGGATGGAGGGGTGCAGCATGTGTTGCGTCACGGCCTTGGAACCCAAAGCAACGTGGTGTGTTATTGCCAGATCTTCAATTACACACAGGATCCTTTCCCATTTGTGTGGCTTTATCTTTCCATTTCCATTTCATTTGTAGCTCGGATTCAGTGCTGAGCTGATGTCATGTGATCAACTCACCGTTCTTCAGTTACAGGATAATCCACATCTTTAGAGCTCTTTAAAATGGCCCCTGAAATCAAAACTGGTGTTTCAGAGGTTTTACTATCTGTCCCTCAGTCTTATAGACAACAATATGACAGTATATCTTGGACAATAAATAAATAAAACCAAACCACCACCAGACAGATATATATATATATATATATATATATATATATATATATATATATATATATATATATATATATATATATATATATAATTTGTCACTTCCAGGGAAATGCTTAATTAAAATATTTTTGGTAACTCGTACTTGTACTAGTGTTGTGTTCGTCCAATTAAATACCGTACTCTCTAAAACATACACATTTATGGTGTACCAGTCAAAAGTTTGTACACCCCTACTCTACTCATTCATAGGTGTTTCTGTATTGTGGCTATTTTCTACACTGTAGAACAATACTGAAGACATCAAAACTATGAAATAACATCTGGAACATATATGGAATTGTGTGGTAAACAAAAATTGGTAAACAAAATATGTTTGACATTTTAGATTCTTCAAAGTGTCCAGCGCTTTGCACACTATTGACTATTATTATCTTAACCAGCCTCATTAGGTTGTCACCTGGAATGCTTTCCAATTAACACGTGTGCCTCGTCAAAAGTTAATTAGTGGATGAGTTTTTTGCCTTCTTAATGTGTTTGAGATCAAACAGTTAATAGTAAATAATAAATATACAGTTAATAGCCCTATTCCACACCACAACTGTAGTAATCCATGCAGTATTATGTCAAGAACCGAACAAATAAGTAAAGAGAAACAACATCCATCATTACTTTAAGACACGAAGTGGCTTTTGATGAATAAAAATAAAGAAAACAGCCTCAATGAGGCTGTAACTCATACCAGCCACTGTTGCTGTGTGCGAGTTTGAAATCCGATCAATCCTGTTAGAGGAGTAGCGATTTTTGTGAAATTACATATGACTCCTATGTAGCCGGAGCCATAGCAGGTGTCGCCACCTGGTGAACAATTCTTGTTGGAATATGTCTTTAGAGTCTTCTGGGTGAGTTTCAGTGAAAACATCTTAGCAGTTTATGAACAGTAGTGTTTGGTGTGAAGAGTGACCCAAAATTTTTCAAACACCCATAAAACATTAAATATGACAGGTGGCACCACCATCATGACAATTTTTCTACATACCAACCTGGGGAACATTCTATATGAGTTTGATCAAAATCTGATCACTCCTGTAGGAGGAGTAGCGATTTCTGTGAAATTGCATGTGACCCCTCTGTAGCTGCATCCATGATAGGTGGTGCCACCTGGTGAACAACTCTTGTTGGAATATGTCTTTAGAGTCTTCTGGGTGAGTTTCAGTGAAAACATCCCAGCAGTTTATGAACAGTAATGTTTAATGTGACAAGTCACCCAAAAATTTCAGACACCCAAAAAATCATAAATATGACAAGTAGCACCACCATCTTGACAATTTTTATGCACACCCACCCAGAGCATTTTTTAAGGATTTTCCACTAGGAGACCAACTGGTCTGGGCAATACAATCACAGGCCCCAGAGTCCATGCGGCTGCACCGCTGCGGCATATTCTGTGATGCAAAATGGTTCACCAATCACCATACAGACAAACACACTACAGTGACTACACAGCTATCAAGAGCAATTACCAAGCACAAATGTTATGTCAAAGACACTCAAAGTTACACAGTAATGACATTGGATTCTGACATCAGCCATCTCAGTAACCAAATTTTAATTTTGTTTTTCTTAACCAACATGATCTTGTGTGTATATCTTATAACATAGATCTTCGTTTTCCTTGTTAAATGTATACTTACATGGTACTTGGTTAATTAATTGCAGCTCATCTCATTCTCATCTCATTATCTCTAGCCACTTTATCCTTCTACAGGGTCGCAGGCAAGCTGGAGCCTATCCCAGCTGACTACGGGCGAAAGGCGGGGTACACCCTGGACAAGTCACCAGGTCATCACAGGGCTGACACATAGACACAGACAACCATTCATACATTCACACCTACGGTCAATTTAGAGTCACCAGTTAACCTAACCTGCATGTCTTTGGACTGTGGGGGAAACCGGAGCACCCGGAGGAAACCCACGCGGACACGGGGAGAACATGCAAACTCCACACAGAAAGGCCCTCGTCGGCCCCAGGGCTCGAACCCAGGACCTTCTTGCTGTGAGGCGACAGCGTTAACCACTACACCACCGTGCCGCCCCTAATTGCAGCTGATTGAACCAAATGATAAGACATAACTTGGTTTAAAATTTGGTCTCCCAGTGAAGCTGGTTTGGCATTGACTAGGAGACCAAATCTGGCCACTGGGAGACCATTTGGTCTCCCAGTAACTATGTTAAAAAATGCTCTACACCCACCTGAGGAACATTGTCTGTGAGTTTGATCGAAATCCGATCAATCCTGTAGGAGGAGTAGCGATTTTTGTAAATTGTGGACGAACGATGACTATGGACAACGACGGATGGACGACACGTGATTGCGTAAGCTCATCCGGCCTGGCCTGCGGCTAGATAAGCTAAAAACCATTGAATTAGAAGGTGTGTCCAAACTTTTGACTGGTACAGTATGTCCAGCTCGGGGTGTGCCTTGTTCTACGGTAGCAGCTTGTTAGCAGTAAACATGGTGCCATCAAATTATCACTTGAGAAAAAAAATCACTGGGATTTATTCGATGTAATTTGTTCAAGCTGGCAGTTATGTGAATTTTCAGAGGAGTTTTTTTACCAACTTGTGGCTGATCCAGAACATAATTCTGCCTTTATGTACTGTCAAGGCTACGAGTCAGAATAAGTTATATTATTTTATCGACCAAATAAATAACAAATAACAGATTTCACGATGACGACCTTGCGGCTCTCATTCGCTATCTTCGACCTTGACTCAAACACGTACGGCACGTGTCAGACAAACATGCCATTTTTTCATCAGCGCCCTCGTTAAATCCAACAGGTGTGGGTGAAGGCTGCAGTAAGAACACCTCCACAGCTGAAAAAGGCTCTTGTGAAACTCTTAGCTGTTCGCTAGCTTGGTAAGCTACTGTTGAGGGTTTTTTTTTTTTCAATTTGGTGATTTTGTTTGCGATTGGCTGCTGTGTAAATCAGTCAAGCACTTCACTTTGACTTCATGTTTCAAACGGAACATATCAACAGGTATTAGAGATATGTTCTGAGCTCCAAAGTCTTTTTGCAGAACACCTGGGCCTCCTCCAGCTCCACATGCAGAGCTTAGTGAGTGGTCACAATATTTATCTAAAGGTTGCAATATTTATCTTAACCTCACTCTGTTGTTCTCAAAAGTGTCCGAAAAAAGTGAGTTAGCAGGAGGTTGCTGACATTATTGCACCTATTTCTGATTTCAAGTTCTTATCAGAACTGCAAGATAAAAACTGTTTCTGCATGGGTGTTAGTACTCAGACGGAAAAATGGATTTCCGTCAAAAAAAAATCGTGAAACTTGCATTTTCACCATCTGTGTAATTTCTGATTTTTTGCAAGCTTAAAGGTAGACCGCCTTTCAGATTTTTCAAGCGTAGGTCATGAAAAGAACTTTCCGAACACCCAGTTATTTTTGTTAAGTGGACTGAAAGCTACTGAATTCAAATCACAGACTTCCGATTTTTTTTAATAGAACAACTAATGAATTTAGCACCACGTGTCCCGAAATTCTCCGCTATTTTTTCCTCCTCCTTCACCATGACCCAATTCAAGATACTACATCATGCATGACGTGGTGGGCTTTCCCCGTTCGCGCAAGGCATTGTGGGATACAAATTTGAAACAGGAGACAAAAATGGAGGACGTGAGTGTGCGAATGAAACGTGAAAGACCGACTACAGTAACGGAAAGAAAGCGAGAAGAAAAGACGTTATGTTATATACGAAGGAAAGGAAACGCAGGACCAAACTAATAAATATCGGCGCTCAGCGAGCACCTCGGTGTGATCAGCTGTTCGTTTAGCGACAGAATGATGGAACTGTCAGTGCACGCTCAAAGGGAAACCTGCGCGTGCACACACACACACACGGACTTCCTCTGTCTGCTTGACTGCGCGAAGCAAGTGATTTCATGCACATTATTTGCTTTAATCCCCTCAAATTAAATAACTTCCCAGCCACAGAACAGAACGGCCTGATATTTTGTGAGATATTACAGAAATAAACATGTATCACAATGACCACATTTCAGAGGGGACTAAATTTCACCGATTTTATGAAATCGAAAGGCTGTCTAGCTTTAAATACTTTGTCACTTGTACACTTCCATAGTGGTTTATGTTTGTCAGTATTACTTGGCAATACTTGGGTTTTTAATGCATTTTAATATAAATTCCAAATGTTTCTGACATGTGTTAGCCCAACGTCAAAATAAACGTCAAAATAAAATCGTGAAACTTGCATTTTCACCATCTGTGTAATTTCTGATTTTTTGCAAGCTTAAAGGTAGACCGCCTTTCAGATTTTTCAAGTGTAGGTCATGAAAAGAATTTTCCGAACACCCAGTTATTTTTGTTAAGTGGACTGAAAGCTACTGAATTCAAATCACAGACTTCCGATTTTTTTTAATAGAACAACTAATGAATTTAGCACCACGTGTCCCGAAATTCTCCGCTATTTTTTCCTCCTCCTTCACCATGACCCAATTCAAGATACTACATCATGCATGACGTGGTGGGCTTTCCCCGTTCGCGCAAGGCATTGTGGGATACAAATTTGAAACAGGAGAGAAAAATGGAGGACGTGAGTGTGCGAATGAAACGTGAAAGACCGACTACAGTAACGGAAAGAAAGCGAGAAGAAAAGACGTTATGTTATATACGAAGGAAAGGAAACGCAGGACCAAACTAATAAATATCGGCGCTCAGCGAGCACCTCGGTGTGATCAGCTGTTCGTTTAGCGACAGAATGATGGAACTGTCAGTGCACGCTCAAAGGGAAACCTGCGCATGCGCGCACACACACACACACACACACACACGGACTTCCTCTGTCTGCTTGACTGAGCGAAGCGAGTGATTTCATGCACATTATTTGCTTTAATCCCTTCAAATTAAATAACTTCCCAGCCACAGAACAGAACGACCTGATATTTTGTGAGCTATTACAGAAATAAACATGTATCACAATGACCACATTTCAGAGGGAACTAAATTTCACCGATTTTATGAAATCGAAAGGCCGTCTAGCTTTAAATACTTTGTCACTTGTACACTTCCATAGTGGTTTGTTTGTCAGTATTACTTGGCAATACTTGGGTTTTTAATGCGTCTTAATATAAATTCCAAATGTTTCCGACATGTGTTAGCCCAATATAATGGTGTTTATGTAGGCTTACGCTTTTAAGTTTGAGGGTGTAGGAAGGGGATCTACCGAACCTACTGTGCCAGTCAATATCACATTATCGCTGACACACAATATTGACTGGCACTAGATTCGGTAGACCTCCTTCATACACCCTCAAACTTAAACGCATAAGCCTACATCAGCACCATTATGTTGCCCCTCCCTCTACCCCACCCCCACCCATTTAGTTAATTAACTCATTTAGATAATTAACCTATTATCGCTCACACATGATATTGACTGGCACAGTACTCAGTTACGCCCGTTTACTTACCTGGTAACATCTAGGTGACGCCTGTTGAGAAAAAGCTTTGTGATTATTTTGGTTTTCATTTGCATGCATTAAAAACACCTTCTTTCCGTTCTGGCCGCACGTCTTTTCCTCATGATCTACAAGGCAAATCGCATCTCTAGGCTTCATCGCATTATCTCTAGCCGCTTATCCTGTTCTACAGGGTCGCAGGCAAGCTGGAGCCTATCCCAGCTGACTACGGGCGAAAGGCGGGGTACACCCTGGACAAGTTGCCAGGTCATCACAGGGCCGACACATAGACACAGACAACCATTCACACTCACATTCACACCTACGCTCAATTTAGAGTCACCAGTTAACCTAACCTGCATGTCTTTGGACTGTGGGGGAAACCGGAGCACCCGGAGGAAACCCACGCGGACACGGGGAGAACATGCAAACTCCACACAGAAAGGCTCTCGCCGGCCACGGGGCTCGAACCCGGACCTTCTTGCTGTGAGGTGACAGCGCTAACCACTACACCACCGTGCTGCCCTTTCTAGGCTTGTCAATAAGATTTCAACACCACGTTTTTTGTGGCCCATCATGTTAATCAAGTTCTTTTAGCCACTTGTCCCGCCATTTATTTTTAATGCCTTGGTCCAACTATTTAATTCTCTCTGTTTTCACACCGATTTATAAATACTGTGGCATATTTTTGGGAAAAATCTATCAAAAATGACATTATTGAATCCAGCTATTGGATATATCTTCTGATATCTGCAAAATAAGATCTTTTTTTGTCTGTTTTTTTTGCAGGAATGCCATCAGAGAGCATCTAAGAACATTAAATTTTTTAAATTTTTCTGTGGGAGACCCAGATCCCTCTCCACAGGCCCAAAGTGCTGTGACATGCCTTGCTGAATTTGCCTCTGGCATCAGTTTTTCTGTAATTTATTTTTCAGTCAAACTGATTGCTCCTTGCTAACACCCATGTGTTTATGTGTTGGTACTGCTGCTTATATGACATCACAGGACATATGAGCTAACAGGTATCTGTCATTGGCTAGCATGAGGCTTAAATATGTCCATTACACACACACACACACACACACACACACACACACACAGTCAACCTATTAACATGCTTTTAGGAGGGGTGTAGGATGAAACCCCATATAGCCCCTGGGGGAACACCACACAGAGAGTACTCTGAATTCAGGACGGAATCCTGGAACCTGGAGCTCGCATGTAGTGTAGCAATCACCATGCCATGTAACAATACTACTCCATTTTTTTTTTAATTCTACAAAAGATAATGCGTTCAAAGCAGTATAATACTTTAACTGTGATTTACACTTTGATACCGTAGCCTGCCTGGTATTCTGGGAAAATATTTATCAGCAGTGACAGATTACACTTGATCAAAGTATCTTATAGCTACAATAGATATCTTAATAAGCCATCCATCCAACTATCTATCCTTTTATCCATCCATCCATCCACAGGTCACCAATTTATTGCAGGGCTATCTATAACAAGACCGTCAATGACGGCATAGCTCACTCCAGCCCTGTCTAGTCCAGAAGGAACGATCTAAAGTAGGCCACCTTGCGCAATAAATATTGCAAGTGATATACACTATATACAAGCTATATATAGAAGCTATATATACTCTAGGAACACTGACCTATTTGCCATAAAGAATCCAAAACGGTGAGGAATTGACCAAGAAGAAGTGATTTTTTTTGTTTGTTGAACTGCTCATTAAGGCTTAATTAGTCCATAACTTCATTAATACTTGTAATGAAGCAAATCTGGGTAGACGTTATATGCACTCTAGGTACCCCTACCTTCATGCCAGAAAGAATCAAAATCGGTGAAGAATTGAGAGAGAATAAGCAATTTTCGTGAAATGTGAATGACGCTGGACGGACAACAGACAACACATGATGGCATAAACTCATCGCCTGTCGGCTGGATGAACTAATAATACAGTAAACTATGATGTGAAGAATACTGTAGTCTGTTACCTGTTACCTATCTTCTTCACACTTGCTGGCACATAAGGCCTCCACAGATTTCCTCCATTCAATTCTGTTTGCAGCGGTCACCTGTGCCTCGTCCCATGACCTCCATCCTGCTTCCTTTCGCTCTCTTTCTACTGTATGCTGCCATGTTGTCTTTGGTCGACCTCTTTTCCTTTTTCGTTCCAATTTCCAATCTTGGTTATGTTCTTCGGGTGTAGAAGTGGCCTATTCGGCCGAAGGGCATCCTGCTGGCTTTGGCCCTCCTGCGTCATGGGCTCTCTGTTATTAGGATGAGTGGTCACTGTGCACCCGAGATTCAATGGATTTCCTCTGTTTCTGGTTTCTATAATATGGTGATTTTTATGGGAGTGGGTTATCAGCCTTTTGCCCAACCCCCAACCTGGAAGACCAGGGGATCACTCTTCGTCTGGTCCCTACCCTTCGACCTGTTCAGCATGGGTGTCCCTACCAAGAGTCTTACAACTCCAGCCGACATAGCTCTAGGGGTCACTGGAACACGCAAGCCATACCACCACTACAAGGTGGCGATCCCAGCGGTATGGATACTGTAGTCTAGTAATCACTAAAATCATTGATGTGAAGCAACCAATCCTAATTTTGGCTAATTTGTTTATTTTATCATCCATCCATTTTCTAGACTGCTTATGTGTCAGAATCATGGGGGAAGCTGGAGCCAATCCCAGCTGACTTCAGGCAAGAGGCATGGAGGGTCCTGGGCAAGTATCCAATCTGTCACAGGATAGAAACTGGAGCACCTGGAGGAAACCCATGCAGGCTTGAGAAGAACATGCAAACTCCATGCATAAAGGCCTCAGTTGACCAGGAGGTTTGAACCCATAACCTTCTTACTGTTAGGCAACAGTGCTAACCATTACATCACCATTATTTTTTGTTGTCCCTTCATTATTTTAATTTGATTATAAAACATATCTTCAGTTATTTTAGCGAAGCAGGATAAGTGCAAACTGGAGCTAAAGCGAGGCAATGTTAGGGAAGGTTACAGCTAACATTTGCCTGTTATTTAAAATAGATGGCTCATATTGATAGTAAAATTTTACTGTTGTTTTAATATTTTGAATACTGGAATACATTTGCATACTGTATCCCGTGAACTCTTTTTTTTTCCTCCATTGTGTTTCGGTTTGTACTTTCTGCTTGGAATTTCTGCTTTCTTTTGCTTGTTTTCACTTCTTAAGTGTCTTTCATTTGGAGTGTGTAATGTCTCACTACCTCATTCGGTTTCGCAATAATGATAATGAATCTGACTTTTAAACTTGTACTGTAGCTTGATTTTTTTCCCCCAGTGGTATTCAGGACCAAGACTTACTGATTTTGTTCCTGTTGCCTACCAATTTTTATTGTGTAATTTTTCATTACAGCAGTGTTTGGGGTTTTTTTTGTCTGTAAATCAACTGTACATTGTTCTTGCTGTGTAATTTGATACATTTTTTTCTTACCTGATCCAAACTTAAAAGTAGACTGTCTTTCAGATTTTTCAAGTTTAGGTCATAAAAAGAATTTTCCCCGACACCCAATTATTTTTGTTTAGTCGACTGAAAGCTACTGAATTCGAATCACAGACTTCCAATTTTATTAGGTTTTTATTTTTTTTAAATAGTGCAATTAATGAATTTAGGGCCATGTGGCCCTAAATTCAGACCCCCATAGTTAGGTTAACCGTCTACTTGCCCATATGTGTGAATGGATGGGTGGGAACTGTCCTACGTCCTTGATGTTCACCCTGGGTAGCTCTCCTGAAGAGGTGGACAAAGTACCCAACTTCATTACTTAAGTCAAAGTACAGATCCCGCTGGTCAAATGCTACTCCGATACAAGTGAAAGTTCTCCAGTCAAATTTTTGCTTAAGGTAAAGTACTGAAGTACTTTCTTTTAAAAATACTTAAGTATTAAAAGTACATTTTCTGTCAATGCATTGTTGTATTATTGCCACAACACTTACAAAACCTAATGTCTCTGAAGCAACCTACTGGATTTACAAAATAAACGCATGCTGTGCCATCATAGTGGTTTAACGTTAAGCTAGCTAGTCAGTGAAACTCCACCTGACATGCTAGCAAACGCTTTTCAAACTCGAAATCATATTAGGTAGCTAACATTACTAGAAAAGAAAGATTTCTACATTCTGTTTATTTGGCAAAATTATGCTAAAACATATTTCTGAAAGGGTGGCACGGTGGTGTAGTGGTTAGTGCTGTTGCCTCACAGCAAGAATGTCTGGGTTCAAGCCCCGTGGCCAGCGAGGGCCTTTCTGTGCAGAGTTTGCATGTTCTCCGCATGGGTTTGCTCCGGTTTCCCCCAAAGACATACAGGCCAGGTTAACTGGTGACTCTAAATTGACTGTAGGTGTGAATGGTTGTCTATGTGTCAGCCCTGTGATGACCTGGTGACTTGTCCAGGGTGTACCCCGCCTCTTGCCTGTAGTCAGCTGGGATAGGCTCCAGTGACCCTGTAGAACAGGATAAAGCGGCTAGAGATAATGAGATGAGATATTTCTGAAAGGACTTCAGAGAAGTTAACATTATTCATGTTAGCGGAACTTCGTTTTTACATACTAACAGTGTCCAAGTTAACTAGCTATGTGTAAACATTAGCTGTGGACAAGGCTACGGCAACTTGGCGGGCAAATCCATAGAAAGTCATATGACTAACCAGACTGCATAGCTATTGTAACGTTATTGCTAGCTCTAAAAGCACAAACAACTCCATCGCAAGCTTTCTCTTGGAATAAAACGTTTATATACCTCAATATGTTTCTGCAGGTTGGACGGCTAGTTTTTGTAGGCCGTGATGTGGTTCGTTTTCGGCAAACAAAGCAAACATTTAAAACGAAACAAATCTTTAATCCTTTCAGAAAACTGAAACATGGGTTCATGGGCCATGAGCGCGTTCATTTCCAAGAAGAACCGCCTCCTTCCATTCTACCATCAAATTGATCGTGTTCAATTATGCTACTGAGAAATCATTGAACTCGATTTTATACAGTCTATGGACGAGACATGACCCTAGTGATTACTGATCAGCTGTCTCAGTGTCACCTGTGAAAAAACAATCACGTTTTAGAAAGGAAAATAAAAAAACATCAACTTTCTAAGCTGCTTCATAGTAACGAGTAACGAGGACCTTGATAGAAATGTAGTGGAGTGAAAAGTACGATATTTGTCTTTCAAATGTAGTGAAGTTAAAGTCATAAGTTTCCAAAAAAAATACTCAAGTAAAGTACAGGTAGTCAAAAAGTGTACTTAAGTACAGTACTCAAGTAAATGTACCTCATTACTGTCCACCTCTGCTCTCCTGAGCTAGCTAACAAATCTACAGGCAACTACGGCTGATGTACAAGAAGAAGATGCTTAATGATGGTATGCTGATCAGTGTTGGGCACGTTACTTTCAAAAAGTAATTAGTTATAGTTACTAGTTACTTTTCCCAAAAAGTAACTGAGTTAGTAACGGAGTTACTTTGTCATAAAAGTAACTAATTACCAGGGAAAGTAATTATTCCGTTACATTTTGTTCCCCCCCCCCAAAAAAAAAAAAATCAAATTCAATTAGTGTAATCATAATAAAAGTGAATGTTAAATGTGTTTAATGACTGAAATGGACACTTAACAGAACCAGTTAGTAACATTATCTACACTATATTAATATTTTTGTGGGACAATGTGAGATAAGACATCTATCAAATGTAATATATTTTTGCAGTTATTAAAATTATGTTACTAATTACTGGCCACTGACGAGGACAAACGCTTTGTTCCTCGACATAATGTGCATTGCACGTAAACACTCTTGCCTTTTATTTCAAGTAATGAAAAGTCCTGGCTGTATTTCCAGTGTGTGAAAGCGCAGTGCTGGGCTGACCGCTCGCCATCGCTGGGTCTTCCGATTGAAAGCGTGCGCAGTAGTGCAGTAGGCGTGGCCTACCTACATATGTTGTCCAAATCTACTCTGATTGGCTTACTGTGCCGTTGTCTCGCGTCTCCCCGCCCCACACTAAAGCAGAAGAAAGAAAGGCTGAACGAGCAGCGTGCCAGATGAGAACAGCTTTAATAAAGTAACGCATAGTATTTTATTGTAAGTAACGGGAACGGCGTTATAACGATGTAAAAAGTAATTAGTTAGATTACTCGTTACTAAAAAAAGTAACGCCGTTAGTAACGCCGTTTATTCTAACGCCGTTATTCCCATCACTGATGCTGATGACTCTCAAATACTCTAAAAATTCACTCGATAGTAGCCTATAGCATAAGTGTGATAGCCTCGCATAGTCTCTGAAGTTTGGACCGATATACAACCCCGATTCCAAAAAAGTTGGGACAAAGTACAAATTGTAAATAAAAACAGAATGCAATAATTTACAAATCTCAAAAACTGATATTGTATTCACAATAGAACATAGACAACATATCAAATGTCGAAAGTGAGACATTTTGAAATTTCATGTCAAATATTGGCTCATTTGAAATTTCATGACAGCAACACATCTCAAAAAAGTTGGGACAGGGGCAATAAGAGGCTGGAAAAGTTAAAGGTACAAAAAAGGAACAGCTGGAGGACCAAATTGCAACTCATTAGGTCAATTGGCAATAGGTCATTAACATGACTGGGTATAAAAAGAGCATCTTGGAGTGGCAGCGGCTCTCAGAAGTAAAGATAGGAAGAGGATCACCAATCCCCCTAATTCTGCGCCGACAAATAGTGGAGCAACATCAGAAAGGAGTTCGACAGTGTAAAATTGCAAAGAGTTTGAACATATCATCATCTACAGTGCATAAGATCATCAAAAGATTCAGAGAATCTGGAAGAATCTCTGTGCGTAAGGGTCAAGGCCGGTAAACCATACTGGGTGCCCGTGATCTTCGGGCCCTTAGACGGCACTGCATCACATACAGGCATGCTTCTGTATTGGAAATCAAAAAATGGGCTCAGGAATATTTCCAGAGAACATTATCTGTGAGCACAATTCACCGTGCCATCCGCCGTTGCCAACTAAAACTCTATAGTTCAAAGAAGAAGCCGTATCTAAACATGATCCAGAAGCGCAGACGTCTTCTCTGGGCCGAGGCTCATTTAAAATGGACTGTGGCAAAGTGGAAAACTGTTCTGTGGTCAGACGAATCAAAATTTGAAGTTCTTTATGGAAATCAGGGACGCCGTGTCATTCGGACTAAAGAGGAGAAGGACGACCCAAGTTGTTATCAGCGCTCAGTTCAGAAGCCTGCATCTCTGATGGTATGGGGTTGCATTAGTGCATGTGGCATGGGCAGCTTACACATCTGGAAAGACACCATCAATGCTGAAAGGTATATCCAGGTTCTAGAGCAACATATGCTCCCATCCAGACGACGTCTCTTTCAGGGAAGACCTTGCATTTTCCAACATGACAATGCCAAACCACATACTGCATCAATTACAGCATCGTGGCTGCATAGAAGAAGGGTCCGGGTACTGAACTGGCCAGCCTGCAGTCCAGATCTTTCACCCATAGAAAACATTTGGCGCATCATAAAACGGAAGATACGACAAAAAAGACCTAAGACAGTTGAGCAACTAGAATCCTACATTAGACAAGAATGGGTTAACATTCCTATCCCTAAACTTGAGCAACTTGTCTCCTCAGTCCCCAGACGTTTACAGACTGTTGTAAAGAGAAAAGGGGATGTCTCACAGTGGTAAACATGGCCTTGTCCCAACTTTTTTGAGATGTGGTGTTGTCATGAAATTTAAAATCACCTAAGTTTTCTCTTTAAATGATACATTTTCTCAGTTTAAACATTTGATATGTCATCTATGTTCTATTCTGAATAAAATATGGAATTTTGAAACTTCCACATCATTGCATTCCGTTTTTATTTACAATTTGTACTTTGTCCCAACTTTTTTGGAATTGGGGTTGTATAGTCTATATACGTTATCGACCAGGAGAAAGGATTGTAAACATGAGTGAACATGTCACAATCAGTAATACTGAGCATTAGACTTTTTAAATCACTGAGATTACAATGCCTTGTAAAAGTAGTTATCCTTTGGACTTTTCCACATTTTGTTTCCACAGACATGCCACGGATCAGAGTGTAAGCAAGTGTGTCTGTGTGAGGACATGTACGGTATAGGAGCATGAGATTGTGAGGAGGGGTATATATGATGCTGTACAGAGACAGATGGCTGGTCCATGTGTGCCGTGCTGTGCTGCTTACCAGGAATCTAGACAAATGGGTAGGACAACGTCATTACAGCATGATGGCATGTTGGCACAGGAAACAACATGCTGTCTTGTCTTGCAAAGTGTTTCTTTCTTAAAAGATGTATTTCATAGTTTTTTTTTTGGTAAATGATTATTGTTATTCAACACTAGCGCCACTGACAGGTACAAGAAATAATAATAATAAAACCTGATTCAGTTCCACTGTGTCCACACCATCATGGTGTACTTTAGATCATGGGCAAGTTTATTTTTCCTCACATTCCTCAGGTCTGACTTATTAATAAAACATTAACCTGGCACTATATAGAATTTTATGTACTTCCTACAAATGATGTCCTGTTTAATGTGTATCTTCTCTCAATGGATCAGTGCCAAATCTAATCTACGCAATTATTTCTCTCACTCAGGTGTGCTTAGTGATTCTTGTTTGCTTTCTCAGTTGGAGTTACTTCTTCGGCTTAGTTTATCATTTAACCATTTCTTGACCTCAGTATTATAAGGTTCTATCTGCTGTTCATTCTTAACCCATATAGAACTTTATAACTAAGGTCATGATTTGCAGTACATAATTTTTTGTTACTTCAGCCTCAGTTACTATCTTGTCTCAGTCAATCACAATCTGTTCTGTGCACTGATCAGATAATAGTTGTGACCCGAAATTTCCTACCAATAAAATCGGAAGCAACAAAATAAAACATGACTGGTATTAAATGATAAAAAAGATGGAATTAACAAAAAATAATCACACACAGAACATGAACCTGACAGACGAATTTAAAAAAAAGTTTTCATCTCCCACTGTCCGAAAGGCCCGAAGGAGGATCGTGTCGTGGCAATTTCTGTCCGTCCATCTGTCCTGGGAAGGGTGATCACCTTCTGAAATCAACTCCTCTCACAGTTGTTGGGAGGAATTTCATGAAACTTGAAAGGATTCTTTGTTATATGTTGGTAATGGGGCGGCACGGTGGTGTAGTGGTTAGCGTTGTCGCCTCACAGCAAGAAGGTCCGGGTTCGGTCCCCGTGGCCAACGAGGGCCTTTCTGTGCGGAGTTTGCATGTTCTCCCCGTGTCCGCGTGGGTTTCCTCCGGGTGCTCTGGTTTCCCCCATAGTCCAAAGACATGCAGGTTAGGTTAACTGGTGACTCTAAATTGACCGTAGGTGTGAATGTGAGTGTGAATGGTTGTCTGTGTCTATGTGTCAGCCCTGTGATGACCTGGCGACTTGTCCAGGGTGTACCCCGCCTTTCGCCCGTTGTCAGCTGGGATAGGCTCCAGCTTGCCTGCAACCCTGTAGAACAGGATAAAGCGGCTAGAGATAATGAGATGTTGGTAATGTGCGTATTGCAATTTCGTTAAATTGGGTCGCATTTTACCAGAGTTACAGCCCTTGATTAACAAAATTATAATTTGACAATTTCATGAAGGTGTGTTTTCCTTCTGACATCAACTTCTCTCGTAATTTTGGACGAATTTCTCGAAGCTTGGCAAAAGGCCTTGTTATATGATGGTAATACGCATATTACGATTTAATTTCGTTTGTGAAAATTTTCACAGAGTTGTGACCCTTGATTAAATAACTTGTACTTTGACAATTTCATGAGGATGTACATTTTTCTGAAATCAACTCCTCTCACAATTTGGGGAGGAATTTCACCAAACTTGGCAAAATGCTTTGTTATATGACAGTTATACACATATTAAAATTTCATTTAATTTGGGCAAATTTGACCAGAGTTATGATCTTGATTATTAACAAACTTGCACTTTGGCAATTTTATCAAGGTGTGCTTACTTTCTGAAATCAACTTCCCTCACAATTTTTATCCCCTGCTAGCCGAAAGGCCCGAAGGGAGATTATGTCGTGGAGATGTCCTTCTGTCCGTCCGTCCCGGGAAGGGTACTCACCTTCTGAAATCAAGTCCTTTCACAATTTTTGGAGGAATTTCATGAAACTTGACTGGATTCTTTGCTATATGTCGGTAATACACATATTGAAATTTCGCTCAATTCAGTCGCATTTTACCAGAGTTATGGTATAGTTGCCAGTGGGGGATATCGTGCTGTCAGAGCACTCTTGTTAATTCACATTTTAATTCACTTTATAAAATCAAGGATTATACCAAATGTGTCAAACAAATAAGGGAAGCTTATAGTTACTGCAACTCGAAATCAGAAAACGTTGGGAGGGTATGGAAAATGCCAATAAAGAAAGAAAGCAGTGATTTCTAAATTTACTTTGACTTGTATTTCACTGCAGACAGTATGAACCCAAGATATTTCATGGTCACATCTGGTCAACTTCATTTCGATTGTTAATATACATCCAGGCCTGCAACACATTCCAAAAAAATTTGTAATAGGAGCAGTTTAGGGCTAGTAATGAGGTACAACAATTAAACAATGATGTCATTTAAATAAGTGATGTCAACAGGTGATTGTAATCATAATTTGGTACAAAATAAGTATCTAGGAATGGCCTAGTCTTTGAGGAGCAAATATCGAGTTTGTCCCGAGTTTGTCAACAAATGTGTAAGAAAATCATTGAAATTTTTACAAAATAATGTGCCTCAAGGAAAGATAGGAAGGGATTTGGATATTTCACCCTCTATGGTGCATTAAAGATCATTAAACGATTCAAGGAATCTGGAGGAATTTTGGTGTGTAAAGGGCAAGGGCTCAAGCCTAATCCGAACACCCGTGATCGCCGATCCCTCAGACGGCACTGCATCAAGAACCATCAATCATCTACAGCTGATATACAGTAACCACATGGGCTCAGGATTACTTTGGCAAACCTTTGTCAAGTACTACAATACAGAGTTACATCCACAAATGCCAGTTAAAACTCCGCAAAAATGAAGCCTTATTTTAACTGGTGTCCACAAGCACCATTGACTTCTCTGGGCTCAGGGGCCTCTGGGATGGACCATCACACAGTGGAAACATGTACTGTGGTCAGATGAATCAGTATTCCAGGTCTTTTTTGTCAGAAATGGATGCCATGTGCTCTGGACCAAAGACGAAAAGGACCATCCAGACTGTTACCAGGAACAAGTCCAAAAGCCAGGGTGTGTCATGGTATGGGGTTGTGTCAGTGCCCTTGGCAAAGGTAACTTACCCTTCTGTGATGGAGCATTAATGCAGAAAAGTACATTGAGATTTTGGAGCAACATATGCTGCCTTCAAGACGACATCTTTTCCAGGGAGATTTCAACAAGACAATGCAAAACCACATTCTGCACACATTACAAAGGTGTGGCTGTGGAAGAAGAGGGTGTCTGTCTCGTCTGTCCCCAATAGAGAATGTGTGGAGGATTTTGAAATGAAAAATATGGCAAATGTCCTAACTTTTTGAAATATGTCACAAGAATCAAAATTAAAATGAGTTTATTTTGAAAAAACAACAAAATTCATGATGTAAAACATCAAATGATGTGCTGTCGTATTGTTTAGAGTGCAATACAGGTCTCATCTCATCTTATTATCTCTAGCCGCTTTATCCTGTTCTACAGGGTCGCAGGCAAGCTGGAGCCTATCCCAGCTGACTATGGACGAAAGGCGGGGTACACCCTGGACAAGTCGCCAGGTCATCACAGGGCTGACACACAGACACAGACAACCATTCACACTCACGGTCAATTTAGAGTCACCAGTTAACCTAACCTGCATGTCTTTGGACTGTGGGGGAAACCAGAGCACCCGGAGGAAACCCACGCGGACAACATGCAAACTCCACACAGAAAGGCCCTCGTCGGCCACAGGGCTCGAACCTGGACCTTCTTGCTGTGAAGCGACAGCGCTAACCACTACACCACCGTGCCACCCTGCAATACAGGTCAAAGCATTATTTTCAGTTTTAATTTCAATTTCAACACACCATCCATCCCAACTATTTCTGATTTGGGGTTGTAAAACAAGTGGCCTTCTGTGGTTTCAAGGCATTGCTTTCAAAGCTACAATGGTGTCAACCATCAGTCATCCTCTTGGGTTTCATCCTGTCTGCAGGATGTCTGCTGTTATACGTGACATTCCTCCACCTGAAACACAGAAAGTCATGCTCAGCTTTCTGGGACTTATTAACTACAGCAGACAATGGATTCCTGGCTGCTCTCGACATGACAAGGTTTTAAGAGGGCAATGTGGCCACTCGTGGACTCCTGAAATTATGCGCTCCTTCAGACATTTAAAAACACCACCAACCTTGGGCCTGCCACAATAAATGCTCCCATTCCACCTTTATGTATCTGAATGTGGTTCCACTGTGGTGGGGGTCTTGACCCAGGAGCATAGCTATCATTATCATCCTGTAGCTTACGTGAGCAAAACATTTGATCTGGTTGTTCAAGGCATGCCAGCCTGTCTTTGTGCAATCACTGCTCATGGATACTGAAAAGATTGTTTTGTCCCATCCTCTTACTTTACACACCTCTCACCAGTTCCTTACTATTTTAATCAACATCCAGACACAGCACGGGACGGCACGGTCGTGTAGTGGTTAGCACTGTCGCCTCACAGCAAGAAGGTTTTTGGGTTCAAGTCCAGTGGCTGACGGGGGCCTTTCTGTGTGGAATTTGCATGTTCTCCCCATGTCTGCATGGATTTCCTCCGGGTGCTCCGGTTTCCCCCAGAGTCCAAAGACATGCGGTTAGGTTAACCAGCTATTCTAAATTGTCCATAGGTGTGAATGGTTGTTTCCCAAGCCCAGGAATGGGAGGGTTGTGGCAGGAAGGGCATCCAACGTAAAACTATGCTCCAATTAATATGACATGTGGATCAATAGGGTCCACATGGACCCTGACCTGGCAACAGTGCTGGACAAGGGAGAAGTTGATGATGATCGAGAGAGACAGAGAGAGAGAGAGACATTCAGGCTACGAGGCCATTCCATGTACTACCCAAAATCTCATCATCAAACCCATCTCATCCCCCAACTCTCCTGCAATTCTTTTACAGCACCTTCTTTCCTCTGATCACAATATTTCGACCCCGTTTGAAGACCATGATTGCTTGGCTCTTATCTATGAAACTTCCAGCATTCATTCAGATCTTTCTCCCTCTCATCTGAATATGGTATACATGTGCGTGTTGATGGCTCCGGTTCAAAACTTCACGAATCTACTTTTCATTGTAATTACCCTGTCTGCGCTCTTCTCAATCCCGTCTAGGAAGTGCATTCAATACCACCCCCCCAGTTTCCTTTTCAGTATCTGCAGGTTGATTTCACACACGTGCCTGCTGCAGGGCCAGATTGTTGGCAGATTTTCCAAATGGGTAGACACTTTCCCTTGTGCTAAACGCACAAGGGACACAAATACTGTTGTGAAAATTCTTGCTAAAGAAATTGTCCCAGTTTATGGCATTCCATCTGCCACTGACATTACATTACATTACATTACAAGCATTTAGCAGACACTCTTATCCAGAGCAACGTACAACGTACCCAGAGCAGCCTGGGGAGCAGTCGGGGGTTTGGTGCCTTGCTGAATCAAACCAGTGACCTTTTAGTTCCAAAGCTGCTTCTCTATCCATTAGGCCATGGCTTCCCCAAGGTTGACCAAGGTTACACAGAAGCTGTGTCAATACTTAAGCATTAACTGGAAATTTAATTTAACATTCCCTACCACCCACAGTCATCAGGGGGAGTTGAGAGAGTGAATAGAATGCCGAAAGAATGTTTGACGAAGGTTATGATGGAATTTGTTACACCATGGATAAAAGGAATCCTGGCATTTCTTTTACAGAAAATTGTCATCAGCAATTACACCCAAGTACACCCACTTTGATTGAGAAATTGAACAGTATTCTTCGTGTGCAACCACGTGACAAAACAGTGTGATGTATGCATCCGCCACCATGTTGGATGATCTACAAATCCAAAATGCCATCTCGTACAAACAATAACTGTGATGCATCTCCAACTTTCTAGAAATATTATGATTTTCTGGAGTCTTCTGCCTAGTCAAAATTCAGAGGAAAAAGGTGAAATTTGTAGCTTTGACCCGTATATGTTAAAGGCGTCTGATTATACAGAGGATTTAGCCTCATTACCAGCAATTGAATACCCTGATATCAGCGTGAACTCTCTTGTTCTACAAACCTTGTGAACAATCAATGCATAAATGAAGGCTTATAAGAGTCTAGATACCTACAATTTCTTTGTGTCTGGCTGGGTCGGTTGGTGGTCTTCTCATCAAACGATTAAAAGATGACAGGGTGCTTGTTTGTAAACCATTCTCAACGATCTCGAGAAACATCACTCAAAAGTTCAAATTAATCAGCAGAAAAAATAGCTTTAATTAGCAATGAACTCTGACCAGAAATAAAGTGGTCACCACACACACACGCGAATGTAATTAGCTCTTTCCTCAGTTAAGTCCTTACGATGGATGTTTTTGAACCACAGCATATGCATGGTGTTCTCTGGATAGTTCTTCATCTGTTTTGTCGCCGTTTTTAATTAGTTTGGGAATTCTTTCTGAAGAACCGTTTCTCTTTGTCACGAGTAGCATTATTAGTGCAATTATATCCCACACACAAAGGAGGCACTGTCTTTCTTCAAAGGCAATGAAAAGAAAAGAAAATCACGAAGCACTGCAGCAGCTCACACGTGAAGCGCCGCAAACTTGGTGGTCGTTATCATCCAACATGGCAGACTTTCGGTTTGGAAAATAAGCGTGACATCACATGCACACGAAGAATTCGTGGTAGCATATCCGGTTCTCTCCCTATACCTACAGAAATATATACCACTCACCCTTTTGTTCCAGTTGTGAAGTCCCTGAATCCCTGAAATGTAGGTGAGGTCACCTACAGCCCTCCAACAGAGGTCATTGCTATCACAAGAACCGCAATGTTAATCCAACCAAAATGGATCCATACTAGTCAACTCAAGAAAGCGTCATCAGCCTCTGCAGAAGTAACTACCATCAAGCCATTCTCAGGGGGCCCAACGTAGGAATAAGAAACTCTGTAACATGAATCAAACAGCCCTTAAGGGGCCCAGTGTTTTGTTTGTGTGTCGATATGTCTCTCTCATCTCTCATTATCTCTAGCCGCTTTATCCTGTTCTACAGGGTCGCAGGCAAGCTGCAGCCTATCCCAGCTGACTACGGGCGAAAGGCGGGGTACACCCTGGACAAGTCGCCAGGTCATCACAGGGCCGTGTCGATATGTCTGTGTTTAATTTTGTAATCATTTAATACATTATTTTCTCTATTTTTAGGTCATAAATCACTGTACATGGGGGGGGAACCATGGCCTAATGTTTAGAGAAGCATCTTTGGGACCAAAAGGTTGCTGGTTTGATTCCCTGTACCAGCAGAAATGGCTGAAGTGCCACTGAGCAAGGCTCCTAACCCCCAGCTGCTCCCCAGGCTGCTTTCGGTATGTTATACATCGCTCTGGATAAGAGCGTCTGCTAAATGCCATTAATGTAATGTAATATTCCATGTCTAAAACAGCATATTGTTTATTTTTCTGTGCCATATTATTGGGATGTTCATTCCTTAGTTCCTTCTTGGTTGTTCCTCTGCTTAAAAACAAACAAGATGACTTTTTGTTCCATCAGAACAAAAGAAGGCATTGATAGAATATCATCCTGTTCTCTTTATCCTCTTTGCACATAATGTTTTGGCTGCTGTATATACTTACATGCGCTCCCCCTCCTTTTTTAAGGTTCACGTGAACAACTCATGATCTCTCATGGAGTGCCTAGAGCGATAAGACAGAACAAGATGTTTTGGTACAATCGACCCTTATCTGTTCCCCTTTCACCCCTCTTTTTTTCTGTTCTTTGTGTGACAATCTTTGTATAAATATTGCTCAATGATTATTAAACCTGAGACCGAGTAATGCTTGACAACTTCTGTGTGTCTCGTTTTCTCATTCTCTGAGTGCTCAACACTCAAAGGAGGACCGAGATCTGGTTTTGAGCTTAAAAGATTTGAACCTAACAGGAGGCGTGGCCTAGAGTCACATCATAATTGGATGTTCCAAGTGATTTACATGATTGTATAGTCCATCCATCCATCCATCCATCCATTATCCGTAGCCACTTATCCTATGCAGGGTCACGGGCAAACTGGAGCCTATCCCAGCTGACTATGGGCGAGAGGCGGGGTACACCCTGGACAAGTCGCCAGGTCATCGCAGGGCTGACACATCGAGACAAACAACCATTCACACTCACATTCACCTATTAACCTAACCTGTGTGTCTTTGGACTGTGGGGGAAACCGGAGCACCCGGAGGAAACCCACGCGGACACGGGGAGAACATGCAAACTTCACACAGAAAGGCCCCAGTCGGCCACTGGGCTCAAACCCAGAACCTTCTTGCTGTGAGGCGACAGTGCTAACCACTACACCATTTTGCCACCCTGTATTTAGACATGAAATGTCCTCAGCCTCAATTGATTGATTGATTGATTTTTTTTGTAGAAATACTAGCACAATTGCATGGCATGTGAATCAGCATGGCATGTGAATTCTGGCTCTGACAGTTCTTCAACCTCAGCTACATCACTCTATTTCATAACTGGGCTCAGCTTGAGATGTGTACAGTACTATTTTCTTTTTTTGTACCTGCCCATGATATTTTCTAACAAATTTAGCTTCCCAAAATATGAGTACCACTGAGACCCTGAAAAGACAGTTACTAAGGATGAATGAATGAATGTCTTCTTCTGTCCCACAAGCTTCATATCTGATCGCTTCATATCCTGTACAAATTTTTTGTACGATCCCGCAAGATCCCAGTCCTGATACAGACTTCTCATCTTATCTAGATGCCCTGAGAAACTTTCTGGTAAGATTTCTAGCAAAAACAATTAGTCAAAGTCCCTCTCATGCCAGAATCTGGTCTTCCCAGGCAGTCTGTTGTCCCAGTACTAACCAACTGGGTGCGACACCAAACTCCATTTCGTAGCCCTCAGCCTCTCGCCTATTGAGGTATTTCACCTGACGTCACAGGGTCACGTGACGCCCCGGTGTCCGCCATTTTGGACGGCAAGCTAGCTAATGTCAACAACAGTAGCTAGTATGTTACTGTAGCAATGTTTACGTTCAGTCATTTGGATGACTGTTAAAACCTTTCCGTCTCAAGTTTTTCCTTTACTGGATTTACTAGTTTACTGCACCAGCGAGCCCCGGAGCGCTAGCTAGCCGGCCAGCCAGCCCCGGAGCGCTAGCTAGCCGGCCAGCCAGCCCCGGAGTGCTAGCTAGCCGGCCAGCCAGCCCCGGAGCGCTAGCTAGCCGGCCAGCCAGCCCCGGAGCGCTAGCTAGCCGGCCAGCGAGCCCCGGAGCGCTAGCTAGCCGGCCAGCCAGCCCCGGAGCGCTAGCTAGCCGGCCAGCCAGCCCCGGAGCGCTAGCTAGCCGGCCAGCGAGCCCCGGAGCACTAGCTAGCCGGCCAGCCAGCCCCGGAGCGCTAGCTAGCCGGCCAGCCAGCCCCGGAGCGCTAGCTAGCCGGCCAGCCAGCCCCGGAGCGCTAGCTAGCCGGCCAGTCAGCCCCGGAGCGCTAGCTAGCCGGCCAGCCAGCCCCGGAGCGCTAGCTAGCCGGCCAGCCAGCCCCGGAGCGCTAGCTAGCCGGCCAGCCAGCCCCGGAGCGCTAGCTAGCCGGCCAGCGAGCCCCGGAGCGCTAGCTAGCCGGCCAGCGAGCCCCGGAGCGCTAGCTAGCCGGCCAGCCAGCCCCGGAGCGCTAGCTAGCCGGCCAGCCAGCCCCGGAGCGCTAGCTAGCCGGCCAGCCAGCCCCGGAGCGCTAGCTAGCCGGCCAGCCAGCCCCGGAGCGCTAGCTAGCCGGCCAGCCAGCCCCGGAGCGCTAGCTAGCCGGCCAGCCAGCCCCGGAGCGCTAGCTAGCCGGCCAGCGAGCCCCGGAGCGCTAGCTAGCCGGCCAGCGAGCCCCGGAGCGCTAGCTAGCCGGCCAGCCAGCCCCGGAGCGCTAGCTAGCCGGCCAGCCAGCCCCGGAGAGCTAGCTAGCCGGCCAGCCAGCCCCGGAGCGCTAGCTAGCCGGCCAGCCAGCCCCGGAGCGCTAGCTAGCCGGCCAGCGAGCCCCGGAGCGCTAGCTAGCCGGCCAGCGAGCCCCGGAGCGCTAGCTAGCCGGCCAGCCAGCCCCGGAGCGCTAGCTAGCCGGCCAGCCAGCCCCGGAGCGCTAGCTAGCCGGCCAGCCAGCCCCGGAGCGCTAGCTAGCCGGCCAGCCAGCCCCGGAGCGCTAGCTAGCCGGCCAGCCAGCCCCAGAGCGCGCTCAGTAAACTAGTAAATACAGTAAAGGAAAAATTTATAATGGGCCATGTCTCAACAGACTAAGAAGTTATTTCAATGACATTTAATAACATTTTGTTTATCCTGAGGACCGAAAGTAAATGAAAATGTGAACAAACCTTAGCTGTCAGTGAGCAATCCTGGTGGAAGCAGGTAAACGTCGTTCTCCAAGCCTGCTAACCTCAATTTTTGCAAATACCTCTCCCTCTGCTCACCCTGTAAATGCCCTACGTCGCTGGATAGTGAAGGTGTTTTCTGCATCTCGCTCCTTTTTCTTTTATGTTTTTCGTTTGTCGCCTTCCTCGCATTCAAACTGATTCGAGCCGTGCCGTCCAAAATGGCAGCATCACATGACTTGGTCACGTGAGTGAAATACCTCAATACAGCTAGGGTTACAGTGGGGGGCTAGTCCTCTGGTAACCGCAAGAGTTTGACTTCCCCACTCACATCTGTATTGCAGCATGCCTTGCCAGACGGTAGTAGGTACCATTTTTATGATGGTCTTTGGTATGACCCAACCACGAGTAGAACTTGCGATCTCCCAGTTGAGAGACGGACATGCTAACCACTAGGCCAGCTCACAGTCAAAAACAATTAGTGGGTCACGTATATTATTTTTCTATATATTCACATCTGTTTAGAATACATTATTTCAGTCAGGACCACGTTTGTCAAAGAATTTTATTTACATTGCAACAAATTAATTTGGCGGTGTGGCTTTGTTCTAGGATCTCCTTGCCTTTCCATGTGCCTACATGGAAAGGCTTAAGACAGGGAGAGCAGCAGCAAAGACCCCACCTGGGGTACAGAATGAGCAGGCATTGATAACAACAGAAATTACATTAAGGTCAGAACAGCAAAAGGAGGAACTGGGTTGCAAAAATGGCTTGTAGAGGAAGCAGGAAGGTTAAAACAGCTTAAATAAGGCGCCCTGTGAGAGATATGCTAATAGAATGCTAAGAAGGGAATTGGCGAAGCTGTCAGCTGGTGTGGGCTGGCTTGAGACCAGCTACAGCCAGCCAACGTAGCTGTGATTGAGGCCAATGAACCTGACTTCATGATCTGCCTGAACTACACTATGCTCGATTTGTTCATCCCGAATAATATACAGTGTCTTGCAAAAGTATTCATCCCCCTTGGTGTTTGTCCTGTTTTGTCGCATTACAAGCTGGAATTAAAATGGATTTTTGGGTGGTTAGCACCATTTGATTTACACAATATGCCTACCACTTTAAAGGTGCACATTGTTTTTTTTTTTATTGTGACACAAACAATAAGATGAAAAAACAGAAATCTGGAGTGTGCATAAGTATTCACCCCCTTTCTTATGAAACCCCTAAATAAGACCCGGTCCAACCAATTCACTTCATAAGTCACATAATTAGTTGATTAAGATCCACCTTTGTACAATCAAAGTGTCACATGATCTGTCACATGATGTCTGTATAAAATCAACCTGTTCTGGAAGGACCCTGACCCTGCTACACTACTAAGCAAGCAACATGAAAACCAAGGAGCACTCCAAGCAGGTCAGAGACAAAGTTGTGGAGAAGTATGGATCAGGGTTGGGTCATAAAAAATATCCCAAACTTTGAATATCTCAAGGAGCTCGATTAAATCCATTATAGCAAAATGGAAAGAATATGGCACCACTGCAAACCTGACAAGAGAAGGCCGCCCACCAAAACTCACAGACCGAGTAAAGAGGGCATTGATCAGAGATGCAACAAAGACACCAACGATAACGCTGAGGGAGCTGCAAAGATCCACAGTGGAGATGGGAGTATCTGTCCATAGGATCACTTTAAGCCATACGCTCCACAGAGTGGGGCTTTATGGAAAAGTGGCCAGAAAAAAAGTCATTGCTTAAGAAAACACGTTTGGAGTTTGCTCAACAGCATGTGGCAGACTCCCCAAACACAGAGAAGATGATTCTCTGGTTAAATGAGACAAAAATTGAACTTTTTGGCCATCATGGGAAATGCCATGTGCGGTGCAAACCCAACACCCTGAGAACACCATCCCTCCAATGAAGCATGGTGGTGGCAGCATCATGCTGTGGGGATGTTTTTCATCTGCAGGGACAGGAAAGCTGGTCAGGACTGAAGGAAAGCTGGATGGCACTAAGTACAGGGCAATTCTGGAGGAAAACCTGTTTGAGTCAGCCAGAGGTTTGAGACTGGGACGAAGGTTCATGGTTCAGCAGGACAATGACCCTAAACGTACTGCTAAAGCTACACTGGAGTGGTTTAAAGGGAAACATTTAAATGTCTTGGAATGGCTTAATCAAAGCCCAGACATCAATCCAATTGAGAATCTGTGGCATAACTTGAAGATTGCTGTAAACCAACGCAATCCATCTAACTTGAAGGAGTTGGAGCAGTTTTGCCTTGAGGAATGGACAAAAATCCTAGTGGCCCATTCCTCTGATATGCTAAGCTAGTAGAGACAAACCCAAGAGACTTGCAGCTGTAATTGTAGCAAAAGGTGGCTCTATAAAGTATTGACTTTTTTTTTTTGGGGGGGGGGGGGGGGGGGGGGGGTTTGAATATTTATGCACACTCCAGATTTCTGTTTTTTCATCTTAATTATTGTTTGTGCCACAATAAAAAAACAATGTGCACCTTTAAAGTGGTAGGCATGTTGTGTAAATCAAATGGTGCTAACCCTCCAAAAATCCATTTTAATTCCAGCTTGTAATGCGACAAAAAAGGACAAACACCAAGGGGGATGAATACTTTTGCAAGGCACTGTACTCCTATTTGGTTACATTCTGATAATGGAGGCTTCAAGCTTCTATAACACAGTAGCCACAAAGCTAAGGGGAAAATATTTAGAAATGCATTAGCTGATTGACTACATTTGGGAGGAAATTGTTGACATCATTTTGATTTTTGGCTACATTCAAGCATCTTAAAACTTTAGTGTAGTTGTGTTCCGTTCATTCAACACCCCCCAACACTTATGTTATTGTCTTTAGACATTGTTTTGGCTTGGTGCGTTTACTGAAGGTTTCGAATAAATGATAAAGTACTGTACGATAAAGTGTGTGTCTGCTGCCTGCATTCCCCATAAAAGTCATGTGCTGTAACAGTAATCCTCTTTCAGCTTCACATGCTCTCTCTCTCTCACTGTGTTTTTGTGTGTTGTGCCAGGAAACATCAAACACGCTCACTTACAAGGCGTTTTAAGAACACTCCACCAGTCATATTGTACGTCACGCCAATTTATTAGTTTCATCGCTTTGTATTGAACCAAAGTCCATGTTAACATGTGCACGAGCCTTGAAAATGATCCCAAGCAGCTGAAGAAACAAGGCATGTTAACCCTACACCATTGTTATTTTAGATCATGTCCACGAGACACCAACATCAAGTAGTCATACCTCATGCACCGTGACTCATGGATCTGTTACACACGGCTGAGTTTTAGATGTGCTCTACCAGGAATACTATTGTATACAGACAGAAATAATAATTAAGAAATTTTTTAAAAAGGGCTCTGGTGACCTTTGTCTAGTTGCTTGACAACTGTAATTATCATGCTTTGATTGATATGTGGTTAAAGCCAGCAGGTATAGTCAATGCATTCAAAGGGATCATTGAAGTTCAGGCTGTAAGGTTTCAAAAATAATGTGCCTGGAATGGTCTATAAACATCAGAACCACAATGTTGACAGATCACAGTGTTCTTCTTATGCCAAATGTAGCTGATTAGCCAAGATATGTTTGGTGTCTGATGGTCTTTAGTTTTGTATTGGAGCTCCAAATCTAATATTTATGAACACTTTGATAATTAAACTATCATTGAGCAATGCATTACATCACAAGGTCTCATCAACACTATAGTAAGAATGTTGTCAGGAAAACTAGTTCAAAAACACTGGTAGTTGTATCCATTAATACTCTACTGAACCATGAGTTGGCCTAGTGGTTAGCATGTCCGCCTCTCAACCGGGAGATCTCGAGTTCTACTTGCAGTCAGGTCATACCAAAGACCATCATAAAAACGGTACCTTCTGGCATGGCAATACAGATGCGGGTAGGGAGTCAAACTCCCACGGTTACCAGAGGACCAGCCCCCCATTGTAACCCTAACTGTATAGGCGAGAGGCTAAGAGCCATGGAAACGGAGATCGGCGCTGCACCCATGCACCTCAAAGAGCTGGTTAGTACTAGGACAGGAGACTGCCTGGGAAGACCAGACCAGATCATGGTGTGGAAGGGACTTTGACTTGACTACTCTACTGGTAAACACATAGTGTAATCTTTTCATTATAAAAACAAACAAACCACAAAATAAACTTACAATTGTGTCGTCTGTCATTTTTAGTACTTTTACACCCCCGATTCCAAAAAGTTGGGACCCTGTGTAAAACATAAATAAAAACAGAATGTGAAGATTTGCAAATCACGGAAACCCTATATCCCATTGAAAATAGTACAAAGACAACATATCAAATGTTGAAAATGAGAAATTTTATTGTTTGTTGAAAAATATATGCTCATTTTGAATTTGATGTCAGCAACATGTTTCAGAAAAGTTGGGACAGGGGCAACAAAAGACTGAAAAAGTTGTGTAATGCTAAAAAAAAACCTAATTTGGTTAATTGACAACATGTTAGTAATATGATTGGGAATAAAAAGAGCATCCCAGAGAGGTGGAGTCTCTCAGAAGTAAAGATGGGGAGGGGTTCACCTCTTTGTGAAAGACCGCGTGGGCAAACAGTGAAACAACAATGCCAAACTGCTTTCTGCACATATTAAAACTGCATGGCTCCATAGTAAAAGAGTCTGGGTGCTAAACTGGCCTGCTTACAGCCCAGACCTTTCTCCCATTTAAAACAATTGGCGCATTATGAAGTGCAAAATAAGACAAAGGAGACCCTGAACTGTTGAGCAACTGAAATTGTGTATCAGGCGAGAATGGGACGACATTTCTCTTTCAAAACTACAGCAATTTGTCTCTTCAATTCCCAAACGTTTACAGAGTGTTGTTAAAAGTAGAAGTGATGAAACACAGTGGTAAACATGCCCCTGTCCCAACTTTTTTGAAACATGTTGGTGACATCAAATTCAAAATGAACATATATTTTTCGAAAAACAATAAAATTTCTCAGTTTCAACGTTTGATATGTTGTCTTTGTACTATTTTCAATGAAATATAGGGTTTCCATGATTTGCAAATTATCGCATTCTGTTTTTATTTCTGTTTTACACAGCGACCCAACTTGGAATTGGGGTTGTATTTTATTTGGACAATGTGTGCTTAGTGTATCTACTTTTAGCTTATCCTCCAAATGCATTTTAAGGAAAATCTCATCTCATTATCTCTAGCCGCTTTATCCTGTTCTACAGAGTCACAGGCAAGCTGGAGCCTATCCCAGCTGACTACGGGCGAAAGGCGGGGTACACCCTGGACAAGTCGCCAGGTCATCACAGGGCTGCACATAGACACAGACAACCATTCACACTCACATTCACACCTACGCTCAATTTAGAGTCACCAGTTAACCTAACCTGCATGTCTTTGGACTGTGGGGGAAACCGGAGCACCCGGAGGAAACCCACGCAGACACGGGGAGAACATGCAAACTCCACACAGAAAGGCCCTCGCCGGCCACGGGGCTCGAACCCAGACCTTCTTGCTGTGAGGCAACAGCGCTAACCACTACACCACCGTGCTGCCCCATTTTAAGGAAAATGCATGTGAAAAATAATATGGAGGACCAAATGGAGGTCATGGAACAGTCTGAGCTAGAAAGAAATCAGCCCCATCCTCACTTCTTGCTTCATATCCTTCATATACAGTGTATGTTTTTCTTCTTATACCAAATGCCAAATAAATTCTCTGTAAGACATTCGTTAACTACAGATAAACTACCAAAATTTAAACCTAATATTGATTGATTTTTTTTATTTTTATTTGGTGATTTAGCCATGCTAGCACATTTATTCAAGCCACCTGCTAACATTTGAAGAGTTTATAGCGTTTCAGATCAGCCGCACACAAAATGTCTGAATCATAGTATAGGAACAGGAGCAGGATAAAACAAAAGCTCTCAATGTTTTACCTGCTCAGGGTTGAGTCTGACGCCACGTGAATCCGACATGCTTTTCCGATTTTTCAAATATACCTCACTGCTATTTATACTGGAATAAACATTTTTACCTTTTTCACCGAGTTCAAAGAAGTCCAAAATGGAAATGCTGCAAAAACATTAAATATGGCTGGTTGCATTTAACCTGATCCTAAATATAGCAAGAATCTTAAATTATCTGCCTACAGCTTTTGGCCCATAACACACTTGTGACTGACTCAAATTCTTCGACTACATCTCTCTCAGAATTGTCTGCTATTTTTGAATCCTATATTTAAATCTGAAAGACAGGAAAAAAAAAAAAAAGCTGCAGCTCTGTGTCACAGTTAGTCAAGCCATGCTGTGCTGCTACGGTTTTATGTTAAATTAGATTTGGAAAAAAAAAAAGTTACTTCTGAGAGGATAAGGGCCCGGTCCAACAACACTGATAACTATACAGTACGTATAACTACAACTATGACTATACCTCTGCCTGAATTTAGTTCCAGTCTGGAGCAGTCACATCACAACTATAATATCGCTTGGTCCTGCCACTCAGGTAAATAAATGCATGCAACTTAGGAATAGTCACGGAAGTTTTTTCCAAGCAGCAGCACATTATTCCGGGTCATACTGTACAGCTTGGACTTCAAAACAACCTTTGCACACACTCCAGTGGTTGATATAATACAGATAGGTCACGGATTATGGAAATATAATAAAAAAGGATACAAAATACAGAGTGGTTACGGATTTTAATACGGATGCATCATGGATGCTAATAATTTATGGATCGGTCACGGACGTTTCAGTATATTACAGATTGGTTACCGATTTCATACAGATGATGCATCACGGATAAAAAACATTAACAAGTCTAAAACAATTAAATGTTTGGACTGCTGAAGTTCATAATTAAAATATCTTGCTTTCATTTATAGGTTTACTTTATTAATTTATTATTAATATTTCATGGAAAATCACATATCCATGAATAAAAGATCTGTATTTTGTATTATGTTTTTTATTTCCATGAATCCGTATTCCGCGACTTCATGATGCAACAAGGATGTATAAAGATGCCTGGCGGAAATAGTACGTGCTCAGACAACATCACATGTAAACAATTAGCTGATTGGTCAGATGTTTTATCGGCTCAGGTCCGGGCCTGGAAAAATGGCTCCAGAAGGACCCAGCTCCCCTAGATGCTGTAAATTTCTAGGTTAGTGATAGGAAGGGCATCCAGCTGTAAAATGTTGCCTCACTTTAAGTCATGGTAGTTAGGAGCTTGATGCCGACCTTCAGTATAAGCGCCTACAGTGGTTTGGCCACATCCGTCATGTATTGGAAGGGTCATGCCCCAGCAGTTGGATGGATCAAGGAAAAAGGGCCGCCCCCGCAAGACCTTGTGTGCGCTGGTCAATCAGGACCTCAAGAAGTGGTGCCTTACACAGGGACTTCTGGAAGAAGGAATTACGGACTTGCCATGCAGTGTCCAACACACTGGTGGTGTTTACGTGACGTTAAACCAGATAATGAGTGTGAGTGAAGCAATATCAGCGATACGGATAAACCCAGGCCCGGGCTATAGGGATCGTTATCGGTCTGGTGTGAGCACCGGCCACATAAATTGCAGGGGACCGATTTATTTATAGTTATAGCTGTAGTTGCAGTTATCAGTATTGTCAGACCGGGCCTTAATAGGATCCTGGGATATCTAATATACAGATCCTGGAAGTACAACCCTGATTCCAAAAAAGTTGGGACAAAGTACAAATTGCAAATAAAAACAGAATGCAATAATTTACAAATCTCAAAAACTGATATTGTATTCACAATAGAACATAGACAACATATCAAATGTCGAAAGTGAGACATTTTGAAATTTCATGCCAAATATTGGCGCATTTGAAATTTCATGACAGCAACACATCTCAAAAAAGTTGGGACGGGGCAATAAGAGGCTGGAAAAGTTAAAGGGACAAAAAAGGAACAGCTGGAGGACCAAATTGCAACTCAGTAGGTCAATTGGCAATAGGTCATTAACATGACTGGGTATAAAAAGAGCATCTTGGAGTGGCAGCAGCTCTCAGAAGTAAAGCTGGGAAGAGGATCACCAATCCCCCTAATTCTGCGCCGACAAATAGTGGAGCAATATCAGAAAGGAGTTCGACAGTGTAAAATTGCAAAGAGTTTGAACATATCATCATCTACAGTGCATAATATCATCAAAAGATTCAGAGAATCTGGAAGAATCTCTGTGCGTAAGGGTCAAGGCTGGAAAACCATACCGGGTGCCCGTGATCTTCGGGCCCTTAGATGGCACCGCATCACATACAGGCATGCTTTTTTTTTTTTTATTTATTTGCTAACAAATACAAAGTAAGAAGGACAGAATGAAACAAATCAATACATACACATGACATACAACAGAAGCACTGACGTAACATTAACAACAATTTCAAAGGCTGGACAATACTACTAATATGTTAACAAAGAGATGTAACAGAACACATGGAGACAAATTCGACAAAGATAAACAAGAGCTATATTGCTGTATAGGGGAGGCTGGGTGGGGTTGGTTAGGGGTAATGAATGTGCATGTGAGATAGAGGAGGGTAGGTGGGGGGGATTTGGAGGGGTTTTGGGCCTTGAGTTATGGGTGGAGGGACAGTGTGTATATGTTGGGGGGGAGCAGAGTTTGTGATAGTGAGCACATGTGTGTGTGTGTGAGTGTATATAAGCAGTGCTGGTCTAGTGTCGGGCCAGGGAGAAGGAAGCTGGATCATAATGAAGGAGAGTGGGGGGGGGGGGGGGGGGGGGAGTATTATTTGCTAATCATTTGTGTTAGTAAATTTTTTATAGATAGTAATTCTAAAAATAATAGTTATTTAATAGTTAATTACGATGACTACCTGAGCACCTGTTCATGGCTATGGTGCCAGCCGCCCCTGCCCAAGCTAAATCATGATGGGACGACAGAGGGGAGGGGGAGGTACTGCATGAGGCAGGGCTCCGGGCCCGGACGCCCCACACACCGACACCAGCCCCCCATAACCTCCGCACAACACGCCCTACCTATCCTATATATGACTGTATATGACAAGAATGTGTGCCTTCTCTAAAGTGTACTGCATTAAAAGAAGAGGGCGTGCAGGGTGAAAACCTGCCCAGATCTCCACCTACACGCCCCCCACACCCTATGTAATCAAAGATATAAGCCTCCTCCAAGATGTATTTGCATTAAAAGAAGCGAGGAGTGCAGCGAAGCACCTGCAGAGGTTTCCCACATGCACTCCTCCCGTGCCCTAGTCTATCACGTTGTTCTTATTGAAGGTGGACAAATGGTGTGTGCTTCCTAATGTGTAGAGCATTTAAAAGAGGATAAGGCGCGCTGTGCAATACCAATCTCAAGAAACACAAAATGAATTAAGAAAGTGCAAATCCAAACTAGATGAAATACTTAGTAAACACATCCAATTTATGATCCATCGATTAAGGCAAGAATCCTTTCATCACAGCAATCTCATCTCATCTCATTATCTGTAGCCGCTTTATCCTTCTACAGGGTCGCAGGCAAGCTGGAGCCTATCCCAGCTGACTACGGGCGAAAGGCGGGGTACACCCTGGACAAGTCGCCAGGTCATCACAGGGCTGACACATAGACACAGACAACCATTCACACTCACATTCACACCTACGGTCAATTTAGAGTCACCAGTTAACCTAACCTGCATGTCTTTGGACTGTCATCACAGCAATAAATCAGGTAAATATTTAGCAAATCAAATTAGACGCAACAAAGAAAAAGCAACAATTTCAGCCATAAAGAACTCAGCAGGGAAGCTAACCAGCTCACCTGAAGAAATTAACCAAGTTTTCTACAATTTCTACAACAAACTATATTCTTCTGAAATAAACCCCAACCAGGAATCCATTGACTCATTCCTCAATAATATCAATTTACCACAACTAACCGAAACCCAAATAAATAAACTGGAGTCACCTATTACTCAAGAGGAACTGTTTTCAGCTCTGAAACGCATGCCTAACAATAAAGCACCAGGACCGGATGGATTCCCTGCTGAGTTCTACAAACAATTCTGGTCCATTTTGGCTCCACTGTTCATCAGGATGATCAATGAATCAAAAGAAAATTCAAAACTACCAGCTAGCACTACCTCAGCAACAATTTCACTCCTCCTCAAGCCCAATAAGGACCCAACAATTCCATCTAGCTATCGACCAATTTCTTTTCTCAACGTTGACAATTAAATAATCGCCAAAGCTTTAGCACGTAGGTTAGAAGAGGTCACCCCATCCATTATCCATCCGGACCAAACTGGTTTTATCAAGGGTAGAATCTCAACCTCCAATGCTCGCAGATTATTTAATATTATACACTACTCCTCAACCATACAAGAAAATACCATCATAGCAACTCTAGACGCAGAAAAAGCATTTGACAGGGTCAACTGGAATTTCCTGTTCTCCACATTAGGGAGGTTTGGTTTTGGGGAATCCTTCATTAATTGGATCAAAATTCTATACACATCACCTTCAGCCACAGTAATCACCAATGGACTAACATCACATAGTTTCACTTTGCACCGGGGGACTAGACAAGGATGCCCACTCTCTCCTTCACTATTTACCATCTTCATTAAACCTTTAGCCGCCGCCATCCGACAGAACTCCCTCATCAAGGGAGTTCAAACTCCAAATTTACATCACAAAATTAGTCTCTATGCTGATGATATCTTACTTTTCTTACAAAATCCCCCAACATCTGTACACGAAACTATTGAACTGATCAACACATTCTCCAACATTTCTGAATATTCTATCAACTGGAACAAATCTGCAATCCTCCCATTACATTCCAACAGCTGGGATGTGTCGGCCCACTCATCACCTATTCCCCTATGCACCAATTATATCATATACCTGGGGATAAGGGTTTCCCCCAAGCTGTCAGACTTGTTTGGTCTAAATTTCACCCCCCTACTCAATTCAATAACTGATGACCTCCAGCGCTGGATGAACCTTCCACTATCCATCATGGGCAGGATATCAGTTATCAAAATGACAGTTTTGCCCAAAGTTAACTATTTACTTTCAATGATTCCTATTCAGCCTATCCAATCCTGGTTTAAATCACTAGACTCTACAATCATTAAATTCTACTGGAAAAACAAGACACCAAGAATCAAACTGACCACACTTCAAAAACCTAAAATACTAGGTGGTCTAGAGGCGCCACACTTCTACCATTATGCACTGGCCAATCAGCTTCAATACATTTACAAATGGATACATCCCACCTCACTTGAATTCACCTGGTTAGACCTAGAACAAACCATTTGCAAGGATATTCAGATCTCAGACTTACCTTTCTGCAGCCAGTCAGTCAAAAAGCATCCATCTTTCAAAGCTCCAACCATAGCATCAAGTCTGACAGCCTGGTGGAAGTTTTATGACCTCACTAATTCACCTCTGACACTATCAAATCACACCCCTATCTGGAATAATCCTGATTTCACCATCAATAAAAAAACACTCAACTTTCTCACATGGATAGGCAAGGGTATCACTCATCTTCATCATATCATCCAAAACAATAGACTGGTCTCTTTTCCCTATTTGGTCCAGAAGCATGGCATTGAGGGTAAACACTTCTTACAGTATCTTCAAATTAAATCAACTATTCAAGCAAAATGGAATATTCAGATACCTAATTTAGACATCCCCCCACAAATCTTGGAACTGATTAACATACCCTCCCCTCAAAAAATCCTTTCCAAAATATACAAAATTATATCACAATCCGAAAAAACTTTAAGCCTTCCATACCACAATTGGGAATCAGACCTGTCCATTACTCCTGATGCCGGCTTCTGGACCCAAATCTGCAAAAACATCTATCTAATGACTAAAAATGCCAATCTTCAACTAATACAGTACAAGGTACTCCACAGATTTCACTACACTGCACAGAAACTGGCAAGAATGGGTTTTGGCTCTGACACGTGTTCCCACTGCATGCTAAACACCCCGGACACATACATCCACGCTGTCTGGCACTGCACCCCGATCCATAGGTTCTGGATAAAAGTCACAGATTCACTCACCTCTATCCTTGGCCATCACATCCCAGCAACTCCTTCCCTCTGCATACTAGGAGATACATCTTCAACCAACCTTAACACCACAGACAATAAATTTCTTCTAGTAGCACTAACTATCGCCAAGAAAACAATCCTCATGAACTGGAACTCAAAGAACTCAATCCACATTACCCATTGGAAAAACCTGCTAGCAGATTATATATCATTGGACAATCATACCTCTCCCAACTTACTCCACACTCAGAATACACACTCCCCTTGGTCATCTTACCTCACCTTTTTACAGACTTGACCTGGCCCTCTGTGCCTGAGATCCAGTCCCAACGCCACACTCAAATATCCTTCCATAATTGTTAATACTTAGCCATACATATTAGGGAAGGGAGGATGGAAGCTGGAATCTCTTATCTCTGTTTATGTACTTCATTTATTAATTTTTCCCACCATTCCCTACTCTTCCCACCACTCCCTCCCTCCCTCTGCTACCGTCTTCCCTCCCCCACTTCATCTACTCTTGTTATACCTGGGCTTCTGGGATGGCGTGGTCGGCCCCATCCTGTCTGGCTGTCAGGTGGGACTGGCGTTGGTTGGTGCCATTGGGAGGGTTGATGGGTCAGGGTTCCCCTCCGGGTCAGGGTCCCGAGGTTCTCTCGGCGCCCCGCCCACCCCACGCATGCACTCTGATACAGGCATGCTTCTGTATTGGAAATCACAAAATGGGCTCAGGAATATTTCCAGAGAACATTATCTGTGAACACAATTCACCGTGCCATCCGCCGTTGCCAGCTAAAACTCTATAGTTCAAAGAAGAAGCCGTATCTAGACATGATCCAGAAGCGCAGACGTCTTCTCTGGGCCAAGGCTCATTTAAAATGGACTGTGGCAAAGTGGAAAACTGTTCTGTGGTCAGACAAATCAAAATTTGAAGTTCTTTATGGAAATCGGGGACGCCGTGTCATTCGGACTAAAGAGGAGAAGGACGACCCAAGTTGTTATCAGCGCTCAGTTCAGAAGCCTGCATCTCTGATGGTATGGGGTTGCATTAGTGCGTGTGGCATGGGCAGCTTACACATCTGTAAAGACACCATCAATGCTGAAAGGTATATCGAGGTTCTAGAGCAACATATGCTCCCATCCAGACGACGTCTCTTTCAGGGAAGACCTTGCATTTTCCAACATGACAATGCCAAACCACATACTGCATCAATTACAGCATCATGGCTGCGTAGAAGAAGGGTCCGGGTACTGAACTGGCCAGCCTGCAGTCCAGATCTTTCACCCACAGAAAACATTTGGCGCATCATAAAACAGAAGATACGACAAAAAAAAAGACCTAAGACAGTTGAGCAACTAGAATCCTACATTAGACAAGAATGGGTTAACATTCCTATCCCTAAACTTGAGCAACTTGTCTCCTCAGTCCCCAGACGTTTACAGACTGTTGTAAAGAGAAAAGGGGATGTCTCACAGTGGGAAACATGGCCTTGTCCCAACTTTTTTGAGATGTGTTATTGTCATGAAATTTAAAATCACCTAATTTTTCTCTTTAAATGATACATTTTCTCAGTTTAAACATTTGATATGTCATCTATGTTCTATTCTGAATAAAATATGAAATTTTGAAACTTCCACATCATTGCATTCCGTTTTTATTTACAATTTGTACTTTGTCCCAACTTTTTTGGAATCGGGGTTGTAAGATCACTCAGTGATGTGAATTTTAACATAAGATTTGTTAATCTTGCTTTACCCACATCATAGTATTATCCTTTCTTTAAGAAGTCTCTGTAAGGAAACGAATGCCTTTCTAGAAGCTAAAGACTAAACAATAAGGATGAAATCAGCAGTGTTTCTGAGCCTCATTCGCTGGATTAAATCCCCTGTAGATGCAAGTCTTTGAGTCAGATCAACCAAAGCCAATTTAGCACATGGAAAAGGATCAATGACCTCAATACATTCATTACAATACAGTAGAACACATAAATGAATTAGGATTCAGTCATATCTGTAATATCAGGTTCGAACAGACCATCTGCATGAGGGAATATTCAATACAATCTGCTGAATCTCACCATCTCCTCTTCTATCACAAATTCGTTGATGTGACGAATACGTAAGGAATAAAACAGTTGTGCGATGTGCTGTTATCGGACAAAAATCAACAACGGAGCAGAGTTTCCGCTAATGTTACCAAAGCTGATTATTTTTCCGTACCAGTGCATCCTTGAATGTTTTATTTACATCGAAGTTTGACAATTTAATTTTTTTATTTATTATAGAACGACATGTTGTACTTTTTATCCATTCATCCATTTACAGTTATGTGTAATGTTCCTGTTCTCACTTATGTTATAGCAGCTATAAAGGCTGGTGAGAAGTTCCGTTTTATTCTCTCTTAAAAAAAAAAAATGCAACTTGTCTTGTTACAAAGAAAGAATGAATAAAGAAGTAAACAAAAAATTCAAACCTCTGAAGAATTTCCAATGTCAGAAAATGTACTAATAATAACTGACTATTACAACTCACTGACAGTGGAGACTCCTTTGATATTTATTAAATAAACATATTTCCAGAAAACTTCACCATATCAAAGATTATATTTTTCTTTATTAAATAATGTGTTTTTTTTATCTATTTATTATTAGTCTTGGATTATAAGGCGCATCCGCCGTACAAGTTCCTGTGTATGCTGTTACTATAGAAATGACAACATTTAACAACGAGGGCATTAATTAACATAAATTAGTGCCCGATTGATAAATCAATGTTCCAATAATAATGATTAATAATAATAATAATAATAATAATAATAATTTAACACTTATTTTATGCAAATTGACATTTAAATATGGTCAAACGTGCATTATAGACATTAATAAATAGCTAAATTACAAAACATTGTCTATTGTACAAAAATATATAAAAATTTCTATATAAAACAAAATATCTAAAGCAAAACACATTTATATTGCTTACTGCATAAAAATAATTTATCTTCATCTTTGTATAAATACTGCAGGTGCAAAAAGTGTTTATTTAAAAGAAAATCAGAATATGATGGAAATATCTCATAATAAAATAAAATATAATAATGATACATTAATATGATAAGTTGTAGTATATTAAATTTATCCATAAGCAGCGTGAGATAAAAACATTTTAACTAAAGACTTAAAATGATCAAAATTCTTCTCATGTCTGATTTCATGAGGAAGAGCATTAAAAAGTTTAGGTGCTGCAACATCGAAAGCCCTGTCACCAATATTGCATTTTTGCAATACAATATTCTGTAGTATTTGCAAATCGGTATCGACATTTATAAAGGCCAATAAATGACCATTAATAAAAGAAATGGAGATACGGAAGAAGATGGATCCTTTCACCACGTTATGAGTGTCGCCATTGCGTAGCTTGTCCACCAGAGGGCACACCGCAACTCCACTGATGGCTATGGAATGCCACCATTCACAACAATCAGCTGACCCAAGCAAACCAGAGTAACAGTGGTGTGTTAATCAGATGAAGGCATTCAGCTATTTAAAAAAAATCATAAATCCTAATATAAATCTGTGAATTGTGCTGCAGCTGTAAGTACTGTCAAAGCCGATGCTACAGAAAATTAATCAACACCGTCTGGTTAAATAGTCATTTTTAGCAACAGATATCATCACAAAGAAGCTTTTACAGAGATCCGGATGTAGATTTAAATCCACAAAGAACAAGCCAGAGGCGACAGCAGTGAGGAAACAAAATGAGGAAGAAATCTTGAGGGGAACCAGACTCAAAAGGGAACTCATAGGTCTGCTTCCATAGGGGTTTGTCTTTATGTTTTGGAAATAATGAGTTTATCAGAGAGAGAAAGAGAGAGGATTGGAAGATCGGAGTGTATTTGTTTACAGGTCTCACATTACAGAGACTTGCACAACTGTCTGCTTGCTTATCTTACTTGTTTCTGTGCTGGTTCATCTCTCTCTCTCATATACACACACACACACACACACACACACACACACACACACACACACACACACACACATCCTGTGTGTATATGTCAGAGAATGGAAATTCTGCTCCGTCAACCTCTCACTCCGTTTCTCTTCAAGCCTGTTGCCATGGAGATCCTCTCACTCCTGTCGCCTAGAAACATAAAAAACCTTGTGAGGCCAATTCATCTGTCTATATAAAAGTGTGTGTGTGTGTGTGTGTGTGTGTGTGTGTGTGTGTGTGTGTGTGTGTGTGTGCGTGCGTGCATGTGCTCATGCTCATTATTAAAATTATTGGAAAATGTTTGTGTAATGTATGCGTAGGGTAAGGGGAAAGTGGTTGATGTGAAAAATTAAGAACACCCAACCATCGGAGAAATTCCACCCACACAACTTTAAAGCTGTTCTGCCTTTCAGATTTTTCAAGTGTAGGTCATAAAAAGAATTTTCCCCGACACCCAATTATTTTTGTCTAGTGGACCGAAAGCTACTAAATTCAAATCACAGACTTCCAATTTTATTAGGCTTTTTTAATAGAACAATTAATGAGTTTAGAGCCACGTGTTCCTAAATTCCCCGCTATTTTTTCCTGCTTCACCATGACCCAATTCAAGATACTACATCATGCATCATGTGGTGGGTTTTCCCTATTCACTCAAGGCATTGTGGGATACAAATTTGAAACAGGAGAGAAAAATGGAGGACGTGAGTGTGCGAATGAAATGTGAAAGACCGACTACAGTAACGGAAAGAAAGTGAGAAGAAAAGACGTTGTTATATACGAAGGAAAGGAAACGCAGGACCAAACTAATAAATTTCGGCGCTCAGCGAGCACCTCGGTGTGATCAGCTGTTCGTTTAGCGACAGAATGATGGAACTGTCAAAGTAAACCTGTAGATGGCAGTAATGCAACACTGTGGATGCCAGCTTCTATAAAACCCAAAAGATGAATCTGTCTGCTTCACAGCCACAGAATGGCCTGTTTTTTTGGGGTTTTTTTTAAAATATTACAGAAATAAACATATATCACAATGACCAAATTTCAGAGGGAACTAAATTTCACCGATTTTATGAAATCGAAAGGCCGTCTCGCTTTAAAGATAAGAGTCCATTTAATTTCAGCAAATTTCAGCCCTTGACAAACAACTGCTGTGACAAAGTGGTAACTGAAAAGTAAAACGAAGTTCTCATCTCATTATCTCTAGCCGCTTTATCCTGTTCTACAGGGTCGCAGGCAAGCTGGAGCCTGTCCCAGCTGACTACGGGTGAAAGGCGGGGTACACCCTGGACAAGTCGCCAGGTCATCACAGGGCTGACACATAGACACAGACAGCCATTCACACTCACATTCACACCTACGGTCAATTTAGAGTCACCAGTTAACCTAACCTGCATGTCTTTGGACTGTGGGGGAAACCGGAGCACCCGGAGGAAACCCACGTGGACACGGGGAGAACATGCAAACTCCGCACAGAAAGGCCCTCGCCGGCCACAGGGCTCGAACCCGGACCTTCTTGCTGTAAGGCAACAGTGCTAACCACTACACCACCGTGCCGTCCACATTCTGGATTATAAAGCAGTTTTCCAAGCTGGTTTTCTCAACCATGTGATCCAATTATGAGGAGGCTGTAGCTTAAACCATTATTTTAGATCATGTTCTATGCGTTTTTACAGGTTATATTTACTACTGAGAAATTTAAAAAAGCTCCATATTGCACCTTTAATGGCAGCTCAGTAGTTAAGGTTCAGCACTAATGAGTTTTAATTCATAAACCATATCAGCATTTTTAAGTAAATTAAATATTGTCAGGAAACTTCAGTATTTGCTTATTCAAGTATCTGAGTATTTGTTTGACTGAATATGTTTTTGAGACATGGATTAATCCACTGCAGTCCTCCATTTTGTTGCAGTTAGCAGCTAAACTTCTGCAACTTAGCATGCTAGTTTTCAGCTGAAAAATAAATACAGGTTTGTAAATGCAGTTTATTTTTCCTCAGTTACTTTCGGGGCTATGAATCAAATCCTCCCTTTAAAAATTAAAATAAAATTTAATCTAATTTAAAACAACTCTGTTGCAGAGTTGCCCCCCCCCATCCTCCTCACATGCTAATCTGTCTAAACTAGCTGCTAGCAACCAATTACCTCACCAGCTGTAAAAGATAAAAACACAAAAGAAAAAAAAACCTTATCACCTAATCCTGTCTCCTCAATTGACTGCATTCCTGTTGTTGTTTTGTGTGAAATACATTTATGATTTGACTATAAATTATCATTATATTAAATCCCATACTGATTCACTGCTAGAATTAGCATATACTCCATTTTGGAGCTTCTGTGCTGCAGCTGCAATATGAAGAATCACCACTGGAAGTCATTTTGTGTTTTTCTGTGCAGCCTTCTGCTAGGGAAGTGTTCTTTATGGGATAAAGATTTTATTATCCATAACATAGCTTTAAAAAATTACTAATACAGGGCTCACTAGCTCGAATAATACTGCAACAGCCAAGAGAGAAAACTGAGTTAAATAATCAAATCAATCAAGAAATTAAAAAAGGACTAGTACATTTTTTCATAAATTAATTTTTATACAAATGTCAAAGTTTTTGTACTGTCTTGTGTTCAGTATAACCCTGTCACCGGAAATTGCGAGAGTGATGCAGTGCGAGTAGCCACGCCTCTAGGTGAAAGCACCACCCAAAAGGCAGCATGAGATATGAGGCAAAAGTCATTGTCCTTAGGTATAGCGCCCCCTAGCGGCCAATTTGTCCCCAATTTTTTTGAGGGCCTTTGTGGAGGGGCCCGGCGTAACACCACGAAGTTTCGTTAAGGCACGCCAAAGGGCGGCCGAGATATGAGCACACTTCCTGGTTCGCGTCTGCGCAGCCAATTTTGATTGGCCGCCACGGCCAAATGTTTATGAAACCCTAAACACCGGGCAAGTTTCTTGTGCAGCTTAGTCCCAAGAAGCCATCTACCAAGTTTGGGAGAAATTGGTGAAAAATTGAGGGAGGAGAAGCATTATGATTGATTTTCACAAAACTCAAAATGGCGGGAAAACTTTCAGGGTTGAAAATGACGTCATAGGGTGCGTTGGATTCGTCATGGGCCAAGGATTCGAGGGATACCAAGAGTTTGAAAATCGGACCAACGGTTCAAAACTTACAAGCAGAAATGTACCTGCGACTTTGAGCTGCTGGCGCAATTTCGATTGGCCGCCACGGCCAAACGCTTATCAAACTCTGAACACCGGGTAAGTGTCCTGTGCAGCTGCCATGAACCAAGTTTGGGAGAAATTGGTCAAAAATTGAGGGAGGAGAAGCATTTTAATTGATTTGCACAAAATCCAAAATGGCGGGAAAATTTTCCGGGCGGAAAATGACATCATAGGGTGTGCTGGAATCGTCTCGGGCCAAGGATTCCAGGGACACCAAGTTTTTGAAAATCGGACCAACGGTTCAAAAGTTACAAGCAGAAACGTACCGGCGACGGTTTCAAATCAAACAAACTTCTTTAAAGATTATTACAGCCAGAGCAACTAAGCAGATTTACACGTCACCAAAATTAAACTCAATGCGAAATTTTCACTTGGACAGTAATTTTCCCAGTCTGTGTTTTGAAACAATTGAATTTCACTAAAATAAAGATAATTTCCCTTGTAAAATTTCACAAAAACCTGGTGTGACGAGGCCTATCGTATTCAAAGACATGTGGTTAGGTTAACATAGGGCAGCCATGGCCTGAGGTTGGGCTGAAGTGCCCCTGAGTAAAGCCTAGGTCACAACCGGACGTACGATTTTTTGGCCGTGCGATTTTTCCCTTACGAAAATTAACCATGGTTTTACTATAAAAACTAACCATGGTTTTACCATGGTTTATAGTTATTCATGTTTTTTTGGGTAACCATGAAAACCATGGTGCATTTTACCTCAATGTTCACTTAAATTTTTAGGTTCTAAGAAAATGTTAATGTATCTGGGCTGTTAATCGAGATCCTTCTCTACAGCATTGACTGTTGGACGAAAGCATGGTAATACTACAGTTAGTGCATCCTTTTAAAAACCATACTATCCCTTTTTAAACTAATTTCGTAGTTACTATGACCTATTACACATACAACTATGATGCTACCACAGCTACGTCAAAGTACTATGGATAAACAACAGTAATACTATGATTGGTTCATAGTACTTAGAATCACCATGAAATACCATAGTAGAACCATGGTTACTACCATGGATGAACCATAGTAATACTATGGTTGGTTCATAGTACTTAGAATAACCATGAGATACCATGGTAGAATCATGGTTACTACATAAAAACCATAGTAAAACCATAGTAAATCATGGTAGATTTTCGTAAAGGTTGGGGTTTCCCAAATCGCTGCTTTTTTTTTTCGTGGAGAAAGACGCACGTCGGCTGTAAGTTTGTCTTGCAACCTGAAAAAAACGTAAGCGCCCGTAGAGTTTGTTTGACATGACAAAGAACCTCTGCGGCCGGTCTGCGGCCAGTCTACGGCTTGAAAATCAGCACGTCACACGCACGTCCTCCGTGCGTTTCTTGCGTTTTTTGTACGTAGACCAGCCGTAGGAGCACATACAGCCGGTTGTGACCGAGGCTTAAGGCATCTAACCCCTAACTGCTCCCCGGGCGCTGTAGCATAGCTGCCCACTGCTCTGGGTGTGTGCGCGCACGCATGTGTGTGTTCACTGCTGCAGAGGAGGAATTTCACTGTGCTTAAAAGTAGACGGCCTTTCGATTTCATAAAACCGGTGAAATTTAGTTCCCTCTGAAATTTGGTCATTGTGATATTTTTATTTCTGTAATATCTTTTTTTTTTTTAAACCAGGCTATTCTATGGGTGGGAAGTTATTTAATTTAAAGGGTCATCGTGACTTGTCCAGGGCGTACCCCGCCTCTCGCCCATAGTCAGCTGGGATAGGCTCCAGCTTGCCTGCGACAGGATAAAGCGGCTACAGATAATGGATGAATGGTTTCCCTAGCAAATAATGTGCATGAAATCACCCACTTCACACAGTCAAGCAGACAGACGGAGTCCAGTGTGCTCATGAGCAGGTTTACCTTCTTCTTTTTGTCCTTCTTTTGGGTTTTACAGCAGCTAGTATCCACAGTGTTGCATTACTGCCATCTACAGATGTACCTTTGAGCGTGCACTGACAGTTGAATCATTCTGTCGCTAAACAAACAGCTGATCACACCAAGGTGCTCGCTGACCGCTGATATTTATTAGTTTGGTCCTGCGTTTCCTTTCCGTCGTATATAACATAACGTCTTTTCTTCTCGTTTTCCGTTACTGTAGTCGATCTTCCACATTTCATTTGCACACTCACATCCTCCATTTTTCTCTCCCATTTCAGATTTGTATCCCACAATGCCTTGTGTAAACTGGGAAAGCCCACCATGTGATGTATGATGTAGTATCCTGAATTGGGTCAGGGTGAAGCAAGAAATAATAGTGGAGAATTTAGGGCCACGTGGTGCCAAATTCATTAATTGTTCTATTTTTTTTTTAAACTAATAAAATTAGAAGTCTATGATTCGAATTCAGTGGCTTTCAGTCCACTAAACAAAAATAATTGGGTGTCGGGGAAAATTCTTTTTGTGACCTAAACCTGAAAGTCAGTCTAGCTTTAAGCCTGTCCCTGAGTGTACATGTGACAAAGTTGCTTTATCCTGTTCTACAGGGTCGCAGGCAAGCTGGAGCCTATCCCAGCTGACTACGGGCGAAAGGCGGGGTACACCCTGGACAAGTCGCCAGGTCATCACAGGGATGACACATAGATACAGACAACCATTCACACCTACGGTCAATTTAGTCACCAGTTAACCTAACCTGCATGTCTTTGGACTGTGGGGGAAACCGGAGCACCCGGAGGAAACCCACGCGGACACGGGGAGAACATGCAAACTCCGCACAGAAAGGCCCTCGCCAGCCATGGGGCTCGAACCCGGACCTTCTTGCTGTGAGGTGACAGCGCTAACCACTACACCACCATGCTGCCCTGCTTCTTCAACATGTGAACCACAAATGTTATTGCATCACAACATAAAAGAGCCAGTTATATTTCAGTATGAAAGTTCAAAGACATGCAGATTAGGTAAAATACCCAGCCACTGGCTTTGTACAAGGCAGTGCATCCTTAGTGCCAGAAATAAAGTCTTAATAATAATAATAATAATAATAATGCAAAGACATTGAAAGACCATGAAATTCATGGCAAAGAAGTGAAGCATGAAAGGTTGAAACCATAACATCAATCAAGTTATTATTTAACAGAATTTATGGGCTTCAAATCATATTTTTGGCAATTTTAAAACCTTCTGCTGGGTTCCAGGGAAAATCCCATAACCCTCTTCAACGACTCCGCCTCACTGGTAAAGCTGCTTTAAAATATGTGCAAATGGAGTAAATAATACTCACACTGTATTATAAACACAATTATGCAATATAATTAGATTTTCAGATCTCTAAAGGCCCAATCATCATGGAGCCAAACGCTGTTTGATATTCATTTTTATGTCCACATGACAAAAGAGCTGTTTTTCCTCCCCAATTATTGCAAGTTAAAACTGAGATTAATGTCTTACCTTTGCCTCAGATAAAATGCCAACACCCACCCATCAATGTACTAAAATGTCCTGAAAATGCATTGCAAGTATATAGCGCCCCCTGTAGAAAAAATATAAGTACTGCATCTGGGCACTAACATTTTGAATAAGACACAAATACCAAACAAATTCAAACAGGGCTTTTATTTATTTGCTTCTATGCACTGGGTTTTTATACACACAAAAAGTAACTACATGCCAGTGTGAAAATATTACTGCAGTTTAGGAATTCGTGTGCATTCTGCATCAATTCTAGAGCAAAACGGTCACGCTGTTTTTGTCCAACACGCTCATTCTTTCTCTCAATCAATCACACATACACATGTACAAAAACAAAGCCATTGAGACAATATGATCTGGACTTTCAGTTACCCTTCTCACTGTAGTCGATCAGCCAAGACATGTTTGCCGTATGACGTTTATTTTAGCTAAAAGGCTAATGTTGTGAACAGCTAATGAGAGCTAATAGCTACCAGATGAGCACTGATTATAAACACTTACATTTCATGCCATTTTATTAAATTGTATATCAACAAACTGAGCCAAAAATGTGTTCTGATACAAGTGTGTGATGTTTCATGCAGTTTACATGAGACTAAACTGATGGTTCTTTGTTCTTAGGAACATTAAACTTCTCATCCTAGTGCAAAACTGGAAAGGGGGGGGGGTCTCAGCTGGTCTACAACACTTGGACAAGGGTGTATAGTGGAAATTACATTTTTCATGCTACACTGTTCCTCTGAGGCCACCACAAACTGAAACACCACAAAAAAAAACCCACTAAAGTAAAACAAAAAGTACAACAAAAACACCAGACTGAGATAAACATATCAAAATGTAAAGACTGTTATACAGTATAATATTGCACAACTAAATAAATCAAGACCTTGGCTGTTAAATAACGCCGTAAATAAATGTTAAGGAAATAAGGTTCTGACGCATTTTGTGATTTTAATATTAGTGATTATTTTCCAATAACAGCATGTCTCAGTGTTTTATTCCTGTTCTACCACAGCAAGTCGATAATGATTACAGCCATTTGTTAATTAAAGGACAAGCGCAAAGCACAAAGGCCTCCATCTTCTGACTGCTACAGCGCACTGACACTGGAGACTCCTTCAAAAATGCGCAAGTTGTTACCGCAGAAATGATAACGGATTTTTTAAAAAAATGAGTGCATTAAGAGTAATCTGTGAGCCGAATGAAGGACAGGCTTTACTAATGTTCAAGCTGCTGTTCTAGGAGGAGGGAAAAAAAAAAACCTTCTGGTCAATCAGGATTCAGAATCTTCAAAAGAAGACTTCAGCAAACAAGCCAAAATATTTAGCATCATGTAAATAACACGCATCATTTTTAAAGAAAAAACACATCAGAACCTTATAATTCCAAGCTCTCATCATGGAGTTAAAAAAAAAAAAAAAAATCCATCCATGTTTGAACCCAATCCATTCCCCCCCCGTCCAGATTGTAAACACACCTGAGTCAGGTAACAACAGACAAGAGAGCATGATCTGTCACTGAACCAAAGCGTGACCTGAAGAGACCAGTGAGGACTGCATCTGGACTCGTACATCTACACGTACATCATAGCTATGTATATGTATTATAAATCACAGATAAAGCGCAATAACTCCAGCGCCGGTCATGACACCAACACACACACACACCACTCATCAACACAACAACGAAAGTGTGTCACAAACCCATCTCTTCATTTACAGACTTCCTTTCCCCCCCCAGAAACTATTTCAGCTTATATGAAAAGATCTCACTGAGAAAGGGGGAAAAATTAATTATAAAAAAAAAAAAAAAAACTTTAAATATTTTGGAATATTTTATATTTCTGATCCTGTAGGTCAACTCTAAGGTCTTATAAATCTTCTATACATGACCCCATGAGCTTTATAATGAAGAGAAAGAAATCACTTATAAGATCAGATTATCATAATGAGGCCATATCATCATCATATTAGGGCTGAACAGATCATCATCATCATCATATTATTATTATTATAATAATGTGAGCTTAGCTTTTAAAAAAAAAAAAAAAAGGGGGCTGCTTGGCTCCAATTAGATGCCAGTCGTTACTGATTGCTGAATTACATAACCTCCTCACATACAACAAACGGAAATAAACATAACCTGGATGTTTTGTGCTGCATAATCATTTGTAACAAATAGCACACTACCAAATCGTGCAGGTAAACTTTTTTTTTTTAATGAAATGACCTCACTATTGTAGCAGTGAAGAAAAGAAAGCACTCTTGCTTAACATGATCATACGTCAGTTTCCTTAATTAATTCAACATAATTAACTCCAATGTTGGCCAGCTTAGCTAAAGATACAGAGATTGGATAGAATAATTAAATGCTAACCACATTCACTGGATATGAGCAAATGCACGCTCTGATTGGCTCCTCTACTACTAGGCTATCAGCTCATATACCATGAGTAGAGAAAAACAAAATGGCAGAGCGTGCTGCTGAACCAACCAAGAACGAAATAAAAAACTCTCCTCGACAACAACCCCCCCCCAAAAAAAAATACAAAAGAGCAACAAAATATGGAATGAAAAGTACTTGATGGTAAGAACGTATCATTTTTAAATTTTTTAATAATTATTATTAAACGCATTTTTCACAAAATTGCTCCTCTCATTTCGCCGGTTTGTTTACATTCTAAGCGGAAATGATTTTGTTGGACGTTTTGTACAAAGTTTTTACTGATCGAATTTGCAAAAAAATAACAATAAAAATGCTCCGTTTCTCAAAATCCAGTGAATGTGGACAGAATAAAACAGTTATTCCACTCAATCTCGTCGTACATGGATTATAGACAACTCGGTGCTACGCGCCTCGTCGGCTATCAGCTCATGTACGACTTGATTTTGTGGAATAACTGTTAAATACAAGTTTTAGATGCAGGATTAAGTCACAGGATTCCCGTGGCCTGTTTATTCATTTGGATCAAGATAAAATCATTCTTCGAAAATTAATAATTTGCTCATAATTTTTTTTTTGTGCATCTGAAGGAATATAGGCTGATCAAGTACAATGCGACAGATAATTAGATTTAATTGTTTATTCCAAAGGCTGCATTAAAGCTATTTCGTTCCTAAATTGCTGAACTAACTGTAAAGCATGAATATTTTTTAGCAGCCCTAACTAATTTCATTATTACTGTATTATGTAACTGACGCTAGACAGATATACACAAAAGATTTGACTAGTTCTTGTTCAAGAACGGAATCGAATCCAAAGTAAAAACAATAAGTAAACTTACTTCAAGCTTTTTTCTAGAATCTTCACTCAGAGTGGTTGTATATTAGTACGAGTTAAGGTTGTTATTCTAAAATAGAACGCTACTCATTTCAGGTGTGCAGAAAGCATAAATAAAGCCATAACATCACACGGTGTTCTCCTACACATCGGCCTGTGTGTGTTCAGCAGTCGAGGCCGATGTGATTGAGCAGGAGCTCGAGGGCGTGCACTTTCTGGTTGGCCTCCTCGATGGCGCTGTACGTCTGAACGTTGCTGCTGATGTGGTAGCGGATGTCGTCCACCAGCGGGATGGAGTCCGTCTCCTGGCGCGCCGCCACGTTCGCAGCGTCCTCTCGGATAAGCTCTGCAAACTCCGCCCTTTCCACCAGCTTATACACACACACAGTTCAGGATCAAAAGACCCACACACACACTTCTAATATACGTTTGATTTATTTACAGCTTCAAAAAAATGATCCCAGATCCCTGTCCTTATTAATATTCATGTTCTAGAGATCAAAATCCCAGCTGTGACGACACAACACTTGCATGTGCACTGCTAAGAGATGAATGAAATTTAAGAAGCGAATAAATCTTAAACCTAGTCAAATTTATCTTCCATTTCCTTATCTACTATTATAAGATTAAAATAAACCAAAAATAAAGATTATTAAGCCTATTTTACTATTTCTAAGCTTTAAAATGTTGTTAATTCGCCCACAACGGAGTAAGCGGGGTGAGGTATTGTAAATCAGTGCGGTTTGTTTGTGTATCTTAATCTAGCGTCTAGACGGTTTCACCGATTGACTTCAAATTTTCAGGGTAGGTGCGCAATGGTCTGTAGATTAGCTGATTAAATTTTGGGGGGTGATCGGATCAAGGTGAATGTCAAGGTCACCGGAAAGCCCAGGCGAGGTTTGTTTTGCCCGGGAACACTTTAGCCCAAGAGCATTAGCTCAAAATTGATTCCAACCTGGAACAAATTAGTAACAAGCTGAATTTTTCAGAATATGTTCAGAATACCCTTAGGAATAACATACTAAAAGTCCCCGGGAATCCACCTTGTGCTCTCTGAGAAATTCAAGATGGCGTCCAAAATGGCCGCCGATTGGAGATTTTTCAATATCTCAGGGATAAAACATAATATAAATGCAATTAAAATGTTAAATTATATGTTCTCTCATACAAGCAATGCAAATTCATCATTGTCACACTGTTAAAATTAAAATTAACCAAGGTTACAAGGTCATTAATGTGGAAATTACATGGAATTTGATGGTTGACATGATTGACAGATTAGCTTAGTAGGCTACCTACATACATGAACATAATGTAAGACAACAATTAGACATCAATTTCCTTAATATTTAGTGCATCTTTAAGCTTTGATAAAATATTAAAGGGAAATTAAATTTGAGAACTCTATCTTCTAAAACTACAATGGCAAGCTGTTTCAGTACACTTCTTCAACATTCCGGCGACTTTCATGACAAAAAGGTCTGCCTCAATAAAAGCTCTTGCTTATAAACAATGAGTAGACTTAAACACTTCTCAGTGCCTCAGTTGTAATGCTTGGACCTTTGTTGTACCATCAATGAAGTAGGGAATTTATTCAAGCTTGTTTAAGGGTGGAAAAAAATTAATCTTTGAGTTTCTAGCGCCAGTCTTTACTACTAGCAATGCCAGTGTGTTCGGACAAAAAAATGACTGAACTCAGCATGACCTTTTAACATGCCATTTTTCATTTTACACCACCAATTTACTTTAATTAATATTAATGAAAATAAGTGCTCCAACCCCTAGTAATTGTGTTTGTTGTTTTGTGAACAGAATAGGACGATACGGAGTGAACGAGTAACCAATGGATCCACACTATACACAAATATACTGTTATAATAATGTGTACATTGTTATGATATAATGTTAATACACAATGTAATTAATACACACATGTTGGAATTTACTCTCCTACCCTACAAAACATATATTCTGACCTTTTAATTGCATTAATATTTTGTTTTGGGCCTAAGATATGGGCAGATCTCCATTTGGCGGCCATTTTGGACGCCATCTTGAATTTCTCAGAGAGCACAAGGGGGATTTCCGGGGACTTTTAGTATGTTATTCCTAAAGGTATTCTGAAATTTTAAGCTTGTTACTAATTTGTTCTGGGTAGAACCCTATTACTCCTGGGCTACTTGTTCTATTGAAAAATAATTTGTTTCTTTCTAGAAACAGATGCATAAAATGAGCAAAATAACTGCCAGTAGAATCAGAAAACTTAAAAGCTCAAAATATGTCTAGAAATAGGTTTAATGAGCTTATATTTGATTTGTCGCGATCTTATAATAGGAATTATTCTATCCACATTCACTGGATAGGAGCAATCATGCGCTCTGATTGGCTACTCTACTACTAGGATACCAGCTCACCAGGCTTTTAGTACTCGAGTCCGACTCATGCCCCAATTTTAAGGACTTGATTTGGACTCGGACTCGTGCATTAATTGCAATTCGGACTCGTAAATTGGACATGAGGACTCTGATTTTTTTTCTTTACTTTTTGTAACATGCCATAATAATTTAGCGCAAGATATTTAGATCTACATTAATTTTTATTAGGGCTGGGACATTAGCGCGTTAATTTCGATTAATTAATCACACAAATATCAATGTGTTAAAAAAAATAACGCATTTTAATTGCACACTATAACAGACACGTCCTGCATTAGAGCAGTGGAGAGTGGCATTACGTCTGATGGTGTACACAGCCTTCTGGAAACTCAGAAGAAGTCGTTTGGGATTTTACCTGTGGGGGCAGCACTAATGCGTGACGGAATACAGCCGGACGGAAACAGAAAAAGAACAGGAGAAGAAGAACGCCGGTTTTCAAAGGACGCTGGTTTTTGGAAGGAGAGATGGAAGAAGTACAAGAAGCGGATGAGAACGTTTTAGTTGGCCCCATGCAGGGGAAATTCTGTTATAAAATACAGGATGGGAGAGTTGATAAGAGCGTGGTCGTATGTAAATTGTGCAACAAGGAGTTCGCGTATCACCGCAGCACATCAAGCCTGAAATACCACCTCAATGCCAAACATGTAGCAGCAAGCTTGGCAGATGGCGCGCAAGCTAACCCAACACGGACGACACACAGCCAACCCACACTACATCAACTAAGTTTCAAGGGCAAGGTCAGCAAGACCACGGCAGAGAAAATGACCAACGCGCTGGCTTACTGGGCGGCTCTCGACTGCATACCCATTGCAGTGGTAGAATTTCTGAAATTAACTTTCCTAAATATGCTGAACTTTATGGCAGAATTTGCACTGGCTTGTTGATCTTGGTTTTGAAAAAAAAAAACAACAACAATATTTTGTTGGATTTAAGCTTATGTATTGTCATTCAAAATCCATGTGGAAAAAAATGTCTTTCTACCTGTTCTCAAGTCAGATATTTCTATGCGATTAAAATGCGATTAATTAATTTCAAAGGCTCTAATTAATTAGATTAAAATTTTTAATCGCGTCCCACCCCTAATTTTTATACTAATTTCGTGCAAGAGAATGCACATTCACCTGTTCATACGTCATGTTCAGGAACAAACTAACATTAATGGCACTAAAATGCCTGGAAAGAAGCCTCTAGGATTGTCCGCTTTGCTTATACAGACTTTTCGTGCATATGTGCTCCATATGTAGAAGAACTATCGAGGAGACGACGGGGACGACCTCGAAATTCAATCGTCATTTGGTGAGACTCCACCCAGGGAAGGAAGTGACACGCTATGTTCATTGCCCTGTTGATAGTGGGCGGGGCTTGCTTGCTTGCTGAGCGATGAACTAGCTAGTGTTAACCCTTTCTCATGTTATTTGCCCTGTTGATAGTGGGTGGGGCTTGCTGAGCAAAGAACAAGCTTTTTAATCTGCAGCCTGTTAACTAAAATGGGGCAGTCGAGCAGGAATGTTAGTCCAACACAGTAGCAGAGACGCTTTAACATAAAGGCAGCAACAGCTACCGTCAAATGGTGCGGCTGGAGTCTTGTTCTCGGACTCGACTCGGATCAGTAGTAGACTCGACTCGAAATTTTCTTTAATGACCTGGACTCGAACAATGGGGACTCGAGACTGGACTCGGACTCGAAGTTTAGTGACTCGACTACAACACTGCAGCTCATATACCGAGAGTAGAAAAAAACAAAATGGCGGCGCGTGTTGCTGAACCAACCGAGGATGAAATAAAAAAACTACTCGAAAACAAAACCCCAAAAAAATACAAAGGCGGCAACAAAATATGGAAAGAAACATCTTTTTTTATTTTTCAAGAATCATTATTATCGCATTTTTCACAAATTGCTCCTGTCATTTCGCCGGTTTGTTTACATTCTAAGCGGAAATTATTTTGTCGGACATTTTGTATAACGTTTTTATTCATCAAATTTGCAAAAAATAAAAATGCTCCATTTATGAAAATCCAATGAATGTGGATAGAATAAAACAGTTATTCCACTCAATCTCATCATACATGGCTTATAGCTGACTCGGTGCTACGCGCCTCATCGGCTATCAGCTCACGTCCAACTCTATTTCGAGGAATAACTGAAATGCAAGATCATTTTGGCTTGCTGTCATTTTTTGCAATGTGGAACGCACCCTTTCGATGATCTTGGCCATGTACTCTGTGCACTGGTCCTCGAGGCGCGACAGGCTGAACAGCTTGGCCGTCTTCCACATGTGCAGAATGTTTTCTTCGCTGAGCAGCGCAGCCAACGTGCGACCACACAGACGCTTCAGACCCGGCAGCAGGTACATGTCTGCTACACACAGCACCTCATACACGCTATCATGGGACAGCTGCAACACACGCAGACACAAGATGGTTAAAGAAGCCATCTTCCATCTCTTCGTTTCTTTTTTAATTGTCATTTATCTGCCATTATAAACACCGATACCGATTTATCGGCAGTTAGCTCATATCGGCTGATAATATCGACACACTGATTTATTGGTCAGGCTAGAGCAGCGTTCTCTTTTTCTTGGAAGCCGATTGATGTATGCATCTGAAATGATTAACAGTTGCACAGATGTTTTTAACTGACCCCCTGGAAGCTCCACCCCCTTTCCCTCCAATCTCATGTACAACCCCGATTCCAAAAAAGTTGGGACAAAGTACAAATTGTAAATAAAAACGGAATGCAATAATTTACAAATCTCAAAAACTGATATTGTATTCACAATAGAACATAGACAACATATCAAATGTCGAAAGTGAGACATTGAAATTTCATGCCAAATATTGGCTCGTTTGAAATTTCATGACAGCAACACATCTCAAAAAAGTTGGGACAGGGGCAATAAGAGGCTGGAAAAGTTAAAGGTACAAAAAAGGAACAGCTGGAGGACCAAATTGCAACTCATTAGGTCAATTGGCAATAGGTCATTAATAAGTAAAGATGGGAAGAGGATCACCAATCCCCCTAATTCTGCGCCGACAAATAGTGGAGCAATATCAGAAAGGAGTTCGACGGTGTAAAATTGCAAAGAGTTTGAACATATCATCATCTACAGTGCATAATATCATCAAAAGATTCAGAGAATCTGGAAGAATCTCTGTGCGTAAGGGTCAAGGCCGGAAAACCATACTGGGTGCCCATGATCTTCGGGCCCTTAGACGGCACTGCATCACATACAGGCATGCTTCTGTATTGGAAATCACAAAATGGTCTCAGGAATATTTCCAGAGAACATTATCTGTGAACACAATTCACCGTGCCATCCGCCGTTGCCAGCTAAAACTCTATAGTTCAAAGAAGAAGCCGTATCTAAACATGATCCAGAAGTGCAGACGTCTTCTCTGGGCCAAGGCTCATTTAAAATGGACTGTGGCAAAAAGTGGAAAACTGTTCTGTGGTCGGATGAATCAAAATTTAAAGTTCTTTATGGAAATCAGGGACGCCGTGTCATTCGGACTAAAGAGGAGAAGGACGACCCAAGTTGTTATCAGCGCTCAGTTCAGAAGCCTGCATCTCTGATGGTATGGGGTTGCATTAGTGCGTGTGGCATGGGCAACTTACACATCTGGAAAGACACCATCAATGCTGAAAGGTATATCCAGGTTCTAGAGCAACATATGCTCCCATCCAGACGACGTCTCTTTCAGGGAAGACCTTGCATTTTCCAACATGACAATGCCAAACCACATACTGCATCAATTACAGCATCATGGCTGCGTAGAAGAAGGGTCCGGGTACTGAACTGGCCAGCCTGCAGTCCAGATCTTTCACCCATAGAAAACATTTGGCGCATCATAAAACGGAAGATACGACAAAAAAGACCTAAGACAGTTGAGCAACTAGAATCCTACATTAGACAAGAATGGGTTAACATTCCTATCCCTAAACTTGAGCAACTTGTCTCCTCAGTCCCCAGACGTTTACAGACTGTTGTAAAGAGAAAAGGGGATGTCTCACAGTGGTAAACATGGCCTTGTCCCAACTTTTTTGAGATGTGGTGTTGTCATGAAATTAAAAAAAAAAAAAAAAAAAACACCTAATTTTTCTCTTTAAATGATACATTTTCTCAGTTTAAACATTTGATATGTCATCTATGTTCTATTCTGAATAAAATATGGAATTTTGAAACTTCCACATCATTGCATTCCGTTTTTATTTACAATTTGCACTTTGTCCCAACTTTTTTGGAATCGGGGTTGTAGTAATCTGTCACCTTGTGTATATTATGTGTGTGTGTGTGTACACCTGTGTGTTATCACTGTAGATGTAGTAGAGGATTTTGGTGAATAGCTCGTGAGATACATCATGTAGGGTGATGACAGGAACTTCAGGGCGAGACTGCAAGGTTTCTCCTTCACTGAAATGATCTTCCACCAACGCCTTAAAGTAATCGCTACGGCCACAGAAAAAAGCCTGCGGGGACACACACACACATACGATTAGTTACAATGTACTTTTCCCACACCAAAACAGCTTTTAAACAAACAGAACAAATAAATACAAGGATTGTTTTTATCTGTATATTCCCCTCACCTTATGACACAGGAAGTCATACCCGTCCACCCGGAAGCAGATGTCGGGGTAGCTCGGAAAACTGTCAGTCAAATCAAAAGGAAGCTGCCCGTATCCGACCTGAGAAAGCAGATCACATGCAGTTTAATCAAATAGACACAGCACGCACTTGTGACCAGGTCCGAAGTGTTCGCGTCTCACCCTGAGATCAGCGGGGAGAGCGCTGTCGGCTAACAGAGCCATGCCGTCCTGCAGCTGCCAGTCGTGAGGATCCAGAGTGAGCACCTTCACACATGTTCCCGGTTTATTGGACACTGACGGAGACAGAAAAACGTCTCACCTTTGTGCTGTTAAGATTAAAGGTGATGATACATGGGACAACTTTTTGGGCAATGTTGCCGGGCTTTGACACTTTCCCATTGAGACTGGGCAACATAATTGAGCAACTTTTTAAGATAATCTGATCAGAGTGCTAGCAGCGAATCACATGACCACCTGAAAGCTTCTGAAATTTTCAACAAAGATGGTGGCGTCTCAACAGCAGTGGAGCGAAGAAAAAGAGAGACAAGTTGGATCTTTTTATGCCGGTAAGTTATGTGTAAACCCAAAGTGGTCAATTTACCTCATCAAATGCTCAGAACAGCGTTTCTCAACCACTGGGCCATGATGGTTTTTTTCCTCCTCAAGTTGAAGCTAATTTTTACTCATAGTAGGGTACAACTGCGGTGTCACATCCAATGTCACATCTGCCTCATTAAGCTACGGATGCACTACAGCTCGCGATGCTTTGCAATGAAAATGAGGCATTTTGGTGGCAATGCATGACGATATACAGGTGAGCTAAAAGTTGCGGTAACACAGCAGGTGAACGGTTAACGGTCACACCTTCGTGCGCTCGAGTCTGGTGCAGCTTGTGCGTCCACTCTCTGTTGTGCGCGTGCTTGGGAGCCGGTCATTATGGGAAACACCTGATACCGATTTGAGTGCAATCAGTACGCACAGACATGGACGCTGTTTTCACGGAGGCTTTGCAAAGTTTCATCATTATCACACTTGTTTCTAACCATGTTTATAACGCTGTTTAAATACTCCGTTTTATGATTCCGCTTTGCTTTCGTTTTTGTAAATAATCACGCCTGCTAATAAACACTCTCCCTGCACTTAGGCCATGTACACACGTAGCCGGGTATTTTTAAAACCGAACATTTTCCCCCCCTCCATTTATAAAAATGTTTTATCCACACCACCTCGTCTTCGAAAAAAATCCCTTCCACACATAACCAAACATCTGCGTTTTCAATCACATTCATAAGCATTCCAAACCTGTAGATGGCGTTATTTCCCCAAATCCTACCCCCTAATCACATCAGAATAGCCCTCTGTTGGCGTCACTTTCGCCTAAACATAAAACATGACGCCAAGCTCGTTCGTCTGGACAGACTCGGAGACAGAATTGCTTCTAAACACAATTTTGGAGTATAAACTTCAAAAGACGCAAGAAAACGTTGATTGGGAATCTTATCAGTAGTTGGGCTTCTAAAATTAAACATGTAAATAGCACCTGCACAATAATTAACGCTTTCAAGGCACTACTCCGATCCATTACTCTTTGTCCATGCTTAATCTGGCTTCGGCAGTAAACAAAGGTCGCACGTTTGACGTCAGGGCAGATTTGTTGTCATTTTTTTGGCGCAGATTGTCTCATCTCATTATCTCTAGCCGCTTTATCCTTCTACAGGGTCGCAGGCAAGCTGGAGCCTATCCCAGCTGACTACGGGCGAAAGGCGGGGTACACCCTGGACAAGTCGCCAGGTCATCACAGGGCTGACACATAGACACAGACAACCATTCACACTCACATTCACACCTACGCTCAATTTAGAGTCACCAGTTAACCTAACCTGCATGTCTTTGGACTGTGGGGGAAACCGGAGCACCCGGAGGAAACCCACGCAGACACGGGGAGAACATGCAAACTCCGCACAGAAAGGCCCTCGCTGGCCCCGGGGCTCGAACCCAGGACCTTCTTGCTGTGAGGCGACAGCACTAACCACTACACCACCGTGCCGCCTGGCGCAGATTGTGACGTTCTAAAACGCAAACGTCCGGTTATCTCTGTCTACACGAAAAGGCATAAACGGAGTTTTCAAAAATCTTCACTTTGCCCGGAGTTTTTTTAAATATTCGTTTTTGATGTGTTTTCATGTGGATGACAGGCCAAAACGTAGAAAAATATCTTCGATTTAGCAGATACCCGGCTACGTGTGGACGGGGTCTTAGATCCATCTACCTTGTAGTGTCCTGATGCCCAGATCTTTAACCCAGCCACATATAAAAAGTTGTACTCCTCCATGCTCTTCCAGGTTTTCATCTGTGTGTCCGTGTAGAACGATGTCTGCAGCGCCAGGTAGTTTGAGATGTCGGGGAACTCAACAGATGGATCATTTTCCAATTCATCGGAAAAATCCTTCTTTGTTAGCATGTAAGGATCTAATCCCATTGAGTGGTTTCGATATCCCCTTCTTGGTTTTAATAACTTGCTTGTTTGCTGAACACAAACATAGCAATAAGTTCTTGTGTTAATCGCCCAGACTCCACTTTTGGATCATTAACCCCTTTTGACTGGGAATGCCCTGCGTGTATGGTTTTATGTTGGTTTCTGACACATCCATACAGTTTTAAATACCACACCTACAATTCAAAACAGTTTGTTTATATTCTGTTCATTTCATTCCTGGGCTCCCATCTGTAACAGGGAGTGATGTCGCATCCCATTAATACACTTTACAGTAGATTATTAGATTCTAATAGAATAGATGAGGCAAAATAATCGGAGATCTTTTTTAATGGGCCCCGACTCGTTAGAAGTATGAATAGGTGGGTCTTAAAGTAGAAAACATTGAGAACCCCTGGCTCAGAAAACCAACAAACATCTATTTTTATGTGCTCAGGTTGGAATTAAGAGTGATTTTTTTTTTAAGCCAAGCGTAAACTGCCAGCCATCACTGCTCCATAGAGATTGAATGAGATTTAGCTAACTAGCGGTGGTTTTTGCTAACATAATTAGCTGAAAGTTATCGCTAGCTATGTCGGAATAACGTTAGCTCTCTTGCATCAAGTTAAAAAGTGATGGGCAGCTCTTATTTATTTATTTATTTATTTTTTTGGTGAGTTGTAATAGAGATTGTCTAACTTATCGTCTGATCTAATTCACATTCAGAGCACGACTACTTGTGGAACCCGAGGGCGAAATAATACAAACTTTGGGATCTAAAAAAAAAGAAAGAAAGCCTTTCAGGAGCTCTGTCTGCCCCTTTTCCTCCTCAGCAGCATCTCCTACTCCATGTCCTTTTTTTTTCTTTTTTGCTGAGATGAGAATTAAACGATTTTGTTTTTGTGATGTACGTGTTAGTTATAGCATATGTGATTGAGGCTAGTAGCCTTTAAAAAAATAAAATATATTAAAAAAAATCTTTATTATTAACAGAAGGTCATTATTTTGACTTATAAATGTTAAAATTATGGCAAATTATCTTTTGACCAGAGTATCGATCCAGCTTTGTTCCAGAAGAAGTAGTGATAACTTGAGCGAAATACATAAAGGCTAAAGCCAAGACAAAAGTGACAGCTGCAACTATTTGTGTCCATCTTTGCCTTGTCCGTCTCCCTGGCAATAGATTTGCTCTTCTCTGATTGGCTGTTGCCCTGTCTCTCACCTGGTTGTCCATTCCTGGCAACACTGCCCAAAAAGTTGTCCCGTGCATCATCACCTCACACTACCGTTCAAAAGTTTGGGGTCACTTTGAAATGTCCTTATTTTTGAAAGAAAAGCACTGTTCTTTTCAATGAAGATCACTTTAAACTAATCAGAAATCCACTCTATACATTGCTAATGTGGTAAATGACTATTCTAGCTGCAAATGTCTGGTTTTTGGTGCAATATCTCCATAGGTGTATAGAGGCCCATTTCCAGCAACTCTCACTCCAGTGTTCTAATGGTACAATGTGTTTGCTCATTGCCTCAGAAGGCTAATGGATGATTAGAAAACCCTTTTACAATCATGTTAGCACAGCTGAAAACAGTTGAGCTCTTTAGAGAAGCTATAAAACTGACCTTCCTTTGAGCAGATTGAGTTTCTGGAGCATCACATTTGTGGGGTCGATTAAATGCTCAAAATGGCCAGAAAAACGTCTTGACTATATTTTCTATTCGTTTTACAACTTATGGTGGTAAATAAAAGTGTGACTTTTCATGGAAAACACACAAAATTGTCTGGGTGACCCCAAACTTTTGAACGGTAGTGTAATTTTTCATGTCGGGCTGCATCACACCACCCGGTTATTGAAAATTATACTTTCCTATAACGTACAAGTGGTTAAAATTGACCAGGATTCGCTCCAGATACAAGACACATAACCAACCGGGTGTAAACAAGGGGTCTGTGTATCGTGCATGATACTAATACACAAACAGACGCGTCTCACCAAACTCCTGCACCTGCTTGCACTTGACCTCCAGCTCCTCGATGAGCTCGCTGATTTTGCACTGCTTGGCCAGACGCTTGCAGTCCTCTACGTAATTCACGTCGATGTCTAGCCGACCTGCAGAGCGCACAAACGACACGTTGAGGAACTCTGGGACAGCATCTACAGTGTTTTTGTTTGAAGTGAAAGGTTTTTTCCCCCTCTCCATCTCCTGTGATGCTCACCCGTATAGAAGTACTGCAGGATGGCAGCGAACGCAGCCGGGTTCACCTGGTCTCACACACACACACACAGAATCAGCTTTACAATTTAAACTCCCAGAAAACATGTCTGTAGCCATTCCTAGTAAGTTATATCAGTTTGCTAGTAACTCCAGTGAACACTGAAGATTTTTCTTGAGCAAATTAAAAAACAAGTGTGCTCTGAGAGCACTATATCCCCCGCTGGCAACTATGCCATAAATCTGGTAAAATGCGACTGAATTGAACAAAAGTGCAATATGCGTATTACCAACATATAACAAAGAATTCTGTCAAGTTTCATGAAATTCCTCCAAAAATCGTGAAAGGAGTTGATTTCAGAAGGTGAGCACACGTCCCAGGACAGACAGACGGATATCGCCACGACATAATCCTCCTTTAGGCCCTTCAGCTCGCAGGGGATAAAAATTGTGAGGGGAGTTGATTTCAGAAGGTGAGCACCCTTCCCAGGACGGACAGACGGACATCGCCACAATACAATCCCCTCTTCGGGCCTTTCAGCCAGCGGGGGATAAAAATTGTGAGAGAAGTCGATTTCAGAAAGCAAAACACACCTTGACGAAATTGCCAAAGTTTGTTAATAATCAAGGGCATAACTTTGGTAAAATTTGCCCAAATTAAACGAAATTTCAATATGCATATAACGGTCATATAACAAAGCCTTCTGCCAAGTTTGGTGAAATTCCTACACAAATTGTGAGAAGAGGAGATGATTTCAGAAGAACGTAGACGCTCATGAAATTGTCAAAAGTTATTTAATCAAGGGTCAAAACTCTGGTAAAATTTTCACAAGCAAAATTAAATAATGCGTATTACTGTCATATAACAAAGAACCCTGTCAAGTTTTGTGAAATTCCTCCAAAAATAGTGAGAGGAGTTGAGTTCAGAAGGTGAGCACCCTTCCCAGGATGGACAGACAGATGGACGTCGCCACGACATAATCCCCCTTCGGGCCTTTCAGCCAGTGGGGGATAATTACATTTTGTGTGGCACAGTTCCAGTGATCCTGGTTTCCTCCTGAGCTCAGGTTACTGCCTGGGTGGTGTTTATGTTCTCGCCATCTCGGTAGTTAGACTGTCTATGCTAACTCACCCTTGTGTGTGAATGTGTGTGCGTGTCATTAGATGGATTTGTATCCCATCCAGAGTGTATTCCTGCCTCACACCCAGCGTTCCTGGGACAGGATCCAGATCCACCACGACCCTGACCGATACAATCAACACCTGATCCTGAAGATGAACGAAAGCAGTTTCTTTTGAGCTTTTGTTTCAGTGTTTTTACACAAAGATCGAAAACCATTTACATTGTGTTAACAATCGGATCTGTTTCACATAATTAAAATGAAAGTTCAAGTTTCGTAATGAAGTACTGTGTAAAAGTCTTAGTGTGCACAGCGTCAAGGTAAACGCTGGCTACTTTGAAGACTCTAAAATGTGAAACATACTGTATTTAAGCCCATATATGTTTCATATGGGTGGCACGGTGGTGTAGTGGTTAGCGCTGTCGCCTCACAGCAAGAAGGTCCGGGTTCGAGCCCCGTGGCCGGCGAGGGCCTTTCTGTGTAGAGTTTGCATGTTCTCCCCGTGTCCGCGTGGGTTTCCTCCGGGTGCTCCGGTTTCCCCCACAGTCCAAAGACATGCAGGTTAGGTTAACTGGTGACTCTAAATTGAGCGTAGGTGTGAATGTGAGTGTGAATGGTTGTCTGTGTCTATGTGTCAACCCTGTGATGACCTGGCGACTTGTCCAGGGTGTACCCCGCCTTTCGCCCGTAGTCAGCTGGGATAGGCTCCAGCTTGCCTGCGACCCTGTAGAACAGGATAAAGCGGCTAGAGATAATGAGATGAGATGTTTCATATGCTATTTCATAGCTTTGATGTCTTTATTATTGTTCTATAATCTAGAAAATACAAAATACAGAAAGACCTCGGAATGAGTAGGGGTGGACAAAGTTTTGACTGGTACTGTATATATAATAAAATCACCATTTTTCTATGCTTCACTCAGGCTTGTAGTACTTCAGTCCGAATCATGCCCTAATTTTAAGGACTAGTGACTCGACTAGGACTTGAGCACTGATGACTTGGACTCGTGCATTAACTGCATTCGGACTCGTAAATTTGAGATGAGGACTCGGATTTTTTCTTTATTTTTTTGTAACACGCCATAATAACTTGGCATATTTATATCTACATTAACTTTTGCACTAATTTTATATCTCATCTCATTATCTCTAGCCGCTTTATCCTGTTCTACAGGGTCGCAGGCAAGCTGGAGCCTATCCCAGCTGACTACGGGCGAAAGGCGGGGTACACCCTGGACAAGTCGCCAGGTCATCACAGGGCTGACACATAGACACAGACAACCATTCACACTCTCATTCACACCTACGGTCAATTTAGAGTCACCAGTTAACCTAACCTGCATGTCTTTGGACTGTGGGGGAAACCGGAGCACCCGGAGGAAACCCACGCGGACAACATGCAAACTCTGCACAGAAAGGCCCTTGCCGGCCACGGGGCTCGAACCCGGACCTTCTTGCTGTGAGGCAACAGCGCTAACCACTACACCACCGTGCCGCCCAATTTTATATACTAATAGTAATTTTATACACTAATAACGAGAGTGTCACACCTGCGCACTAGGGTGGTCCCTAAAAACAAACTTCAACTTTTTAAAGGTGCTATTTCATTTTCTTGTTCCACTTGGGGAAAAAATAAATTGGGTAAAATTTCAAGTGATTTGAATAATATTAACCACTGCCACATGAGCCCTGTTTTTTACATGTCATCTATGAAATCAAGATGTTTTTGTTTAGAAACCAGTTTCAGTTATCTACTGAGGAACTCTCTGGCCTGAAATGCTTCACAGCTTTTCACTGGAGCACTGTATGTCAAGGCCTGGTTCAGTGCTCTATCTGCAATCGCTGCTCCAGCTGGTGATTTGTCATTCCTGAAGGGACTGGTCTCCTATCCTGATTCTGAGATTGCGAAAGCCACCAGCAAGAAGTTTGCCAGACACCTCTGGTATCTGAGTGAGGACCTAGCCGGACTTGCCCTATTTGACAGTAGCATCACAGATGATGAAAAAAGCGTGGGATCGTGGCTGCTCTGAAAGACGAAGCGGATGATGCTCATCAGCCACGTGCAACAGTGGACACCGAGGCGAAGGAAGCCGTCGCAAACAAAACCGTGGCAGATTTTGTTACATCTGCCTCGGGTCACATTTTTGAGGCATTCAACATTGACACCGACTTCCTCGTCGAGGACCCTTCAGAGTGGAAGGAGGACCCATCATTCCAGTCATCAAAGAAGGCCCTGCATGGTATTGCTGTGGTCAATGACTTTGCTGAGAGAGGAGTGGCACTAATCCAGGACTATAATCAAATCCTGACAAAAGATGAGCAGCAGTGGCAATACCTGTTGCAAGTAGTGGAATGGTATCGGCGTCAGTTCCCGGAAGCCAAGAAATCGTGACAAAACACCACCCATTATGACTGTTTGATCTAAACAAATATGTGAACAGTGGCACATAATATTGTTTTTATCTGTCTTGGACTCCTCATCTCATCTCATTATCTGTAGCCGCTTTATCCTTCTACAGGGTCGCAGGCGAGCTGGAGCCTATCCCAGCTGACTACGGGCGAAAGGCGGGGTACACCCTGGACAAGTCGCCAGGTCATCACAGGGCTGACACATAGACACAGACAACCATTCACACTCACATTCACACCTACGCTCAATTTAGAGTCACCAGTTAACCTAACCTGCATGTCTTTGGACTGTGGGGGAAACCGGAGCACCCGGAGGAAACCCACGCGGACACGGGGAGAACATGCAAACTCCGCACAGAAAGGCCCTCGCCGGCCACGGGGCTCGAACCTGGACCTTCTTGCTGTGAGACGACAGCACTAACCACTACGCCACCGTGCCGCCCTAGAATAGTCGTATCAAAATAAAAATTTGCACAAAATGTTTTCTCAGCAAGCCGAACAACTTAGTGGAGGAAGCACCTTAAGAAAGTCAAATTTTTATTTTTGGCATATATTTGAGGACCACCCTACTGCGCACCTTGGTGTGTGCATCAGATAGATTCTCGGGCGCGCATGCCGCAAACAACTCGCACCTGCACAGGATTAAGGCGCAATCAGTGCACCTATATAAAAACTGTGAAAACACACTTGCTTTGCGAAGTATTGAGTTGCGTTGCTGACACGTTACCGAGCCTGCTTTCCTGATCACTGATTTCCTGTTTCTCGTCTTTGATCCTGCAGAGTCTACGACAGCCTGTTTGTGCCTCGCTCGACCTATCGCCTGTTTCACCGTTTTACGATTTTGCCTGCCGTTCTGGATTGTTTACCGTCTTCACTTGTATTAATAAACACACCTTCTGCACTTACATCCGTCTCCCAACCATCTCTGACAGAATACTTCACACTCCCTGATAAAGAGAAGCACATTCACCTGTTCATACGGCATGTTCAGGAACAAACTAATGGTAATGGCACTGAAACAGCCACCGTCACATGGTGCGGTTGGAGTCTTGTTCTCGGACTCGACTCGGATCAATAGTGGACTCGACTCTGAATTTTTTTTTTTTAATGATTCGGACTTTAACACTGGGGACTCGAGACTGGACTCGGACTCGAGGTTTAATGGCTCGACAACACTGGTTTCAGTCTCAAATGGTGCCTCATTGGACAATTTCGTGCACCATGTAGGCAACTACTGTCGTTTTAAGCCCTATGTAGCCAGCATATATATATATATATATATATATATATATATATATATATATATATATATATATAGTGAATACACAGAGTACTATGCAAAAAGGTCTTAGTCCCCCCATTTTTTTTCATACAAACTTTGCTATAGATCTCCATTTTATGACTTCTACATTGAGTCAGTACAAAAACATTTTAGAGTTCCAAACATTTGTTTTTCAGCATGAAATTAAAATACTTGTATCTGAGCAGCATATTACACAAGAGCCCACTTTTCAGATTAAAAAAAAAAAATAAAATCATACTGAAGGCTGCTGGGTTTTGGTGCAAAATTATGAAGCGACTGTGTCAGTCAAAGTGTCCAGAAGAACTGTGGCTGGTTCTGGAAGATGCTCAGTAAAACCTACAGCTCATTTCCGCATAAAACTGCACTCACTGGACTGGAGATGTCATTCATTCATTCATTCATTCATTCATTTATTTATTTATTAAATAAAAAAATACCCCCCAAAGGGATCAATAAAGTTCTATCTAATCTAAATCTAATCTGATCTAAAGCAAAGGGTCGTCTCACACCAAATATTGACTTTGTTTCATTTATTATGGCTTACTGCTTATAATGTTGAAACATTTCATTGCATTATTTTTTAAACCATTTTTGGTCTACAGCATTTCTTTACATGTGCCTAAGGCTTTTGAAGAAAGGATCAGAGAAAGTGTGCAGAATCAATAAATAAATTTGTGAGTAAATGATATGGATCTATGATGCCTGCATGTTTCAGCTTTTGGATGCAATGCAATCTGCTGGTATAAAATAAGTTTTTGATCGTTTCAGAGAGACTGCACTCATCTCGATTTTCATTATTAACTGTCATAGTGGTTTCTTTGTTTGCCCAGCAGTATGGCCGATGCTGCATGAAAAACAAAAACATGCGACATCACTGAAAGTATTCTATACACCTTCTAATGCCGCTTTTCCACTACAAACGCGGCTGAGTTGGGCTGAGCCGTGCCGTGCTGAGTTGGGCTGAGTCGAGCTGAGCGGGGCTGTTGGAGTTGCATTTCGACTACAACCGCGCTGAACCGTGCTGGCTGGAAGTGGGTGGACACATTGGGTGGAGTTAGCGAAAGTGGGTGGATGTCACGTGATGTCGTTAGGCGGCGCAAACAGTGACACCAGTGACCTTTTAAGCGGTAGTCTCACGACCCGGATAGTAAACAATAAACATGGAGGACATGGAGTCGTTAGTGTTGCTGGTCTTTTTTTTTTTTTTTTAAGATTTTTTTGGGGGCTTTTTGCACCTTTATTGGATAGGACAGTGTAGAGACAGGAAGTGAGTGGGAGAGAGAGACAGGGAGGGATTGGGAAATGACTTCGGGCCGGAATCAAACCCGGGTCCCCGGATTTATGGTATGGCGCCTTATCCACCTGAGCCACGACGCCCCCAGTGTTGCTGGTCTTGGTGCTGTAGCTTGTTGTCGCCGACAACGCCAACAGATACTGGCAAGAGCGTATAGATGAGGCGAGGAGCATAAGGCTTCAGAAATTCTCGTAATTCGTAATTATTCTTCTTCCGGGTTTACGGTGTTTACAGATCCCAGCGTGCTCGCGGGGCGTGTGTGGGCATGTGAGGACACTCCTCCTCACCAATCAGTGCACAGGGGAGTGTCTCCTCACGCCCCTAGCCCCACTCGGCTCGGTTTGGCTCGCTTCAGCCTAGGGTTGGGCGGTATCCAAATTTTGATACCTTTAAACCGTCTCTGTGTTTTCCCGGGGTATACGGTATTACCGAGAAAAAAATAATATTTTGTTTCGGCCTACTGTGTAACGTGTGCCTATGCCTCAAATGTACTATTTAAAAGCAGCATAGCGAATTGTGTGCATTGTGGTATGGATTAAGCAGCAAAGCGAATTTTGTGCATTGATGAATGGATTAAGAGATATTTCAAAGCATCACGCAACTCTTCCTTCATCTTGAAAATAGCATTCAACTGTCGTTTACACATGTCTGCGTTGAAACGCCATTTGCAGCACTATTTCACCTACTCCATCAAAAAAAAGTACACGATGAGCAGGATCATACCCTTTCAAGCATGGGAAATAAAGAAAAGAAAAAGAATCAACCAACACCCAAGTCCGTTTAGACTGCGCGATAAACCATATTCTTCAGCGCAAATGAGGCGAACCTAATTCAAATGCGTGATAGCTGCACAAGGCAAAATCATATGGGCCCACGTCATGCCATGGCGGGGAAATTAATAATCAAATGGCCTTACCTTGCTTAAAACGTTGTCTTGATCACATAACTCCTTACAATTATTCCACTTAAATCCATACGGTTTAACACACCCAACAAAGATAGCAAGCGCATTGCTAATTCCCACCAGAAACCGAACAGTTTACGCTACGATGTTTTCTTCCGTTTCTTCAGTAGATGACATTTCAAACGTTTATTACCCACATCCCAAATGTCATACGTTATATTATTTTACCTTGTTGTTACTCATGTAACCTACTCAAAACACAACTCATTGGAGAGATCTCGTGGAAGTGGAGTACCCCAGGCTATGGTGTGCCTTAGGGGACATATTAGATTTTTCGTTTGGTTTGAAACCAAAATACTGCCACACTGCCGATGTTGTATTTTTTTTTTTTGCCACTAACTCGTTATCTTGACTTGCCATCTTTCAACCGCGGTCTCAGTCTCTTTTTTTTTTTTTTAAGATAGGACAGTATAGAGAGACAGGAAATGAGCGGGGGAGAGAGAGACGGGATCGGGAAATAACCTCGGGTCGGAATCGAACCCGGGTCCCCGGATTTATGGTACGGTGCCTTAGCCATCTGAGCCATGACACCCCCGGTCTCAGTCTCTTGTGAAGCTTTCTGTCAGACTCCAAATGTCACGCAGGGTTGCCATGGTAACAACATAAACAACCCTGCACGCGATGAAAACTTCTTTAGGAAATTGATAGAATTAGTGAAAATACGATCACACAGTTATTCGGGATGATCTTCAATTTATTATTTTATATTATGACCTCATGTACTCCATATTTATTTAGATATTATATTTTTTTTTTTAAATGACGGTAATGAGACCGATACCGTTGGTACTTTTGGATACCTCGGGATACCTTCTTACCGTAATACCGCCCAACCCTACTTCAGCCCCACTCCAAAACCGTGCGAGTTTTGGGTGCTAAGCAGGGCTGAAGCGAGCTGAGTCGTGCTGCTCTGAGGTAGTCGAAACGCGAGCCGTGTCGGGCTGAAGTGAGCTGAAGCGAGCTGAAAAAGGGTAGTGGAAAAGGGCCATAAATCAGGGCTGAACTCTGAGCGTAGTCTTTACTTCCTAGTGCGTGGATGATCAGAACACATCCATTCCTGTCGCGTTGAAAGCAGGATGTAAATCATATGTAAATCTCTCAGATTCATGCAACGAATCAATGAAGCAACTACAGACGTTGGATCTGGTGTGTGTCAGCGTGGTGTTATTAAGTGTGATACAGAGTGAAATCCTCTACAGGATTCAGACATCTCTAGTGATGAGCAAGTGTGTTTTGAATGCACGTTGTGTGAAACAGCGCCCACCAGTGGATGTTTGAGAGCGATCATGGTCTTGCCCTTCCACTTGGTCTCCAGCATGTGGGCAAAGTATTCGGAGCGGGCACTGAGGATGCAGCGGTGCGTGCGGAACATCTCACCGTGCACCATGAACGTCACATCGCTGTATGAGCCCTGCTCCAGCAGCCTGCACACACACACACACACACACACACACACACACACACACGGGAGGGGGGGGGAAAACAAAACAGTGGTTCAGTAAACAAGCAGCTAAATCACCAATTAAACCCTGGATTTAGATTTTAGCAGCGAAACAAGAAAATGATTGCAAGTGCAAACGTGAACTGCGACTCCCTGATTAACCTGTACGTCTCATGAGTCGCTTTTTTATGAGGAAAAAGTTGCCATGGTGCTGAGAGATTCCAGCTCGGGGTTAGGTTCAAGCTTGGAAAATGCAAACGCTAAGGTCTAAGGTCTGGTTCAAATGCCTCACTTTCACTCTGCACCAGAACTCCAGCTTTGCATGAAGGTTAATTATTCACAAACCTTTAAGGAAGGGAAAATATTCAAATCTAAAACGCAAATACACTCCACAGTCTCAAATATATCGAAGCAATTTGTCAAATTTATTTTAATATTACAACCTCATCAAAAATATTCAAGATTCCCAAACTTCATTGTCATATACAGTGGTGCCTGAAAGTTTGTGAACCCTTTAGAATTTTCTATATTTCTGCAAAAATATGACCTAAAACATCATCAGATTTTCACACAAGTCCTAAAAGTAGATAAAGAGAACCCAGTTAAACAAATGAGACAAAAATATTATACTTGGTCATTTATTTACTGAGGAAACTGATCCAATATTACATATCTGTGAGTGGCAAAAGTATGTGAACCTTTGCATTTAGTATCTGGTGTGACCCCCTTGTGCAGCAGTAACTGCAGCTAGACGTTTCTGGTAACTGTTGATCAGTCCTGCACACCGGCTTGGAGGAATTTTAGCCCCGTTCCTCCATACAGAACAGCTTCAACTCTGGGATGTTGGTGGGTTTCCTCACATCAGGTCCTTCCACAACATTTCCATTGGATTAAGGTCAGGACTTTGACTTGGCCATTCCAAAAGATTAACTTTATTCTTCTTTAACCATTCTTTGGTAGAATGACTTGTGTGCTTAGGGTCGTTTTCTTGCTGCATGACCCACCTTCTCTTGAGATTCAGTTCATGGACAGATGTCCTGACATTTTCCTTTAGAATTCGCTGGTATAATTCAGAATTCATTGTTCCATCAATGATGGCAAGTCGTCCTGGCTAAGATGCAGCAAAACAGGCTCAAACCATGATACTACCACCACCATGTTTCACAGATGGGATAAGGTTCTTATGCTGGAATGCAGTGTTTTCCTTTCTCCAAACATAATGCTTCTCATTTAAACCAAAAAATTCTATTTTGGCCTCATCCATCCACAAAACATTTTTCCAATAGCCTTCTGGCTTGTCCACGTGATCTTTAGCAAACTGCAGATGAGCAGCAATGTTCTTTTTGGAGAGCAGTGCCTTTCTCCTTGCAACCCTGCCATGCACACCATTGTTGTTCAGTGTTCTCCTGATGGTGGACTCATAACCTTTAACATTAGCCAATGTGAGAGAGGCCTTCAGTTGCTTAGAAGTTACCCTGGGGTCCTTTGTGACCTCGCTGACTATTACACGCCTTGCTCTTGGAGTGATCTTTGTTGGTCGACCACTCCTGGGGAGGGTAACAATGGTCTTGAATTTCCTCCATTTGTACACAATCTGTCTGACTGTGGATTGGTGGAGTCCAAACTCTTTAGAGATGGCTTTGTAACCTTTTCCAGCCTGATTAGCATCAACAATGCTTTTTCTGAGGTCCTCAGAAATCTCCTTTGTTCGTGCCATGATACACTTCCACAAACATGTGTTGTGAAGATCAGACTTTGATAGATCCCTGTTCTTTAAATAAAACAGGGTGCCCACGCACACCTGATTGTCATCCCATTGATTGAAAACACCTGACTAATTTCACCTTCAAATTAACTGCTAAACCTAGAGGTTCACATACTTTTGCCACTGACATATGTAATATTGGATCATTTTCCTCAATAAATAAATGACCAAGTATAATATTTTTGTCTCATTTGTTTAACTGGGTTCTCTTTATCTACTTTTAGGACTTGTGTGAAAATCTGATGATGTTTTAGGTCATATTTATGCAGAAATATAGAACATTCTAAAGGGTTCACAAACTTTCAAGCACCACTGTACATAAGATTGCTTTTAGTTTACATTTTCTCACAGAAAATGCGGCGGTAGGAATAAATATGAGCAAAAAATTTAAATACAGAAGACCAAGAAATGTGTCACGGATGTATTTTACATAATTCTACACAAATACTCTCCTGCTCTCTCACTTTCTCCATATCTCTCTCTCACTTTCTCCATATCTCTCTCTCACTTTCTCCATATCTCTCGCTCATGCTTTCTCTCTCTGTCTGTCTGTCCCTCACTTTCTCTCCCCTCACTTTCTCTTTCTCTCACTCACACTTTCACTTTCTCTCTCGCGTGTTCTATCCCTCACTTTCTCCCCTCACTTTCTCTATCGCTCTCACTTTCTCTCCCCCCATCTCTCTCACTCTGTCTTGGTCTCTTTCTCTCACACTTTCTCTCATTCTCTCTCTCTTGCTCACTGTTCCCCATCTCTCTCACTTCCTTTCTCACTCTCCATGTCTCACTTTAAAAAAAAAAAAGCGCTTGTTATTTTACCAGGTCAGCATTAAGCGTACCCTCCTCTATCCTGATTTTCTCTGTAAAGCACAGTGACTAATACGAAGCACTGACACTGGAGACTCCTTCCATAACGGCTAAATAATTCTCTCCTAACAAAAGCTTCAGCACATCAACAAGAAGACACTTTTCTTTGTTAAAACACGCAACACATTTTCTTAACTTCTTTGTTATTAGTCTGAGATTTTGTGCAGCCTCTGCCATGCGATCGAACTGTTACTATAGAAACGGTAAGGTATTAGAACACAGAATGAGTGCAAAAATATCAACGCACACCTTCTGACTAATAATTCAAGAGTTCAGCCGCGTTGTGGTGTAAATATATTCTTCCGAGCAGCTCGGACTGCAAATAATGAGAATAAAGCTGACTAAAGATAAGCGGTGAAGCTCTGAATCAGGCAGCTGCGTGGAGAGTGTCGTTCCTGTGTACAGCAGGAGCTCGGGTAGAATTTAAGTACTGCATGTCTTTGTAAGGCTTAAATGTGGTTTTTTGTGCTTGCACACTTCCAGTAAGTGGTTTTGCTGTAGTGAAGATACCAAGTCACCCGAGTGTGTATACGTATGTATGCCTCACGTCTGCAGGAACTGCTCGTAGTAATCCCGCTGCATGGTTTTAGCCGTGATACGCTTGTACTCCTTGAGCAGGCGGCGTATGGAGTCGCTCAGAGCACCGTATAGACATCGCTCCCCATCAAACGTGTTCGCTTCACACTTCGCACCTGCACACACGAGAACTTGTAAACCCTCACACCAGACCTTCTATAACAAACCACTGCCATTTAATTTCAACTTAGCAGACATGACTCTTATTTAAAAAATAAATATATTTTTTTAAAAACTGAATAAATAAATAAAAGAGATTTGCATTTCTGACACCAATATTCCTAAAAATAATTAATTATTAGCAAGATGAGCAAAGATTAACAGGAATAATTTAGCATTATGAGGAATTGAATCATTCACCCATTAGATTCAGAAAATCAGTTATGTTAGGTGAGATTTTAGCTTAATACAAACTTTTGATATTTACCACTGGCCAACAAATACTGCACCAACTCCTCATGTCCACAGAGGCATGCATAGTACCTTCACACACACACACACACACACACACACACACACACACACACACACACACACACACACACCAAAAAGAAACACTCATTATCATGCAACACTTGTTTTCTATAGTTTTACTGTGTCACAAATTTCACAAGTTTTCTATATTTAATAATAATAATAATAATAATAATAATAATAATAATAATAATAATAATAATAATAATAAATACTTGAAGAATCAGGCCACCAGGGGGCTCTGTGATTTTTTTAAAATATATATGGAAAAAAAAAACCTAAACTATTATCATTTGGTGAAAAGTTTGATGTATCAGGCATAACTCTTGTGTTAAAAGAACATATGCTAAAATTTACACAACTAAAAATCTAAAGTCCGAAAATCACAAAGGCGTGCTGATCAGGAAACATGAAAACCACTAAAAGATAATGGCGAGAAGAGAAGCAGACCCAAACCATCTGGAAGAACTTAATGCTGCTTAACAATTATCCACCTCAGGCTCAGGAATTATTTTACACAGGAATTATTATACACAGGACACTTTTTCCAAGGAATAAAAACCATGTTCTATTCCCTTCTAGCGGGTTTCATTCATTTGGTTTGATAGCATGCAATATAGTTAGTATATCGCTTATCCTACATGTATTATGTCACTCTACCCAATGGAGAATGAGCGTTGAATACAGTTTACGATATTGCATGGTTGTCAAGACAACATGACGTCACACATCGGAGACGTAAAACTTCCGTGCTAGCGAGCGACTGTGACAATTTGTTGACAAACATGGCCGCCAGGTTTGCTTTGTTAAATACGGAAAATTGAGAGAATTTTGAAAGAGAAAGATGCGTTGAACACCCGAAAGGACAGTGTATGTACCGTATAATCATAATATTGGCTGGCGTTGAGTGGTCTATCAGATATATTCCATTCAGCGAGCATGATACTAAACGAGTCGAAGACGAGTAGCTGAATGGAATATATCTGATATGCCATGAAAAAAAGCCAGCCAATATTACTATTATTATTATACATACATCGTCCTTTCGGGTGTTCAACGCATCTTTCTCTTTCAAAATTCTCTCAAAATTTTCCGTATTTAACAAAGCAAACCTGGCGGCCATGTTTGTTTACAAATTGTCCCAGTCGCTCGCTAGCGCGGAAGTTTTACGTCTCCGATGTGTGACGTCATGTTGTTTTGACAACCATGTAATATAAACCATATTCAACGCTCATTCTCCATTGGGTAGCGTGATGTAATACACGTAGCATAAGCGATACGCTAACAATATTGCATGCTATCAAACCAAATGAATGAAACCCGCTAGAACATTTTTCTTCCATCGAAAAAGTGTCCTAGATAGATAATTCCCGATATTCACTGAGCCCAAGGCGGAGAAAAGTTTTACTATAAATACACAGCTGGATTATTTTAAAAATATATTTAAAAAAAAATGTTTTTTAATTATTTATTTCAAACTCCAAAAGCGGGATATAAATGTAATAAAGGCACGGCATAGACTTGCGTCACTTATGTACGCCGAGTCACATAAAATCCTTTGTTTTGAAATCGATAAAATCAATCACAATCCCACCTGACCTTTGAATAGTTTTAGACCAAACTTCGCAGCATCTTTAGTGCTTTTAGGAACAGCGTTTTCTTTCAGAATTTGTAATTCTTCCTCACTTACAGTGACAAAGCGATTGGCCGCCATTTTGCTGAGTCGCTCGAGGTGATTATCAAGGAATAGTCCGAATTTCTCAACCAATCAGAGCGCACGATTTCCTATAAAATCACACGCATATTTATACTAATTGGATTTAGTCAAATTTGTCCGCTTTACTATTTCCTCTTGTTGACAGAACTTAAATAGAAAGATAGCAGCGAGCTAGTTCAGCAGCATCTAGAGTAAGAAGTAGTACTGTATGCGCCGAACACATGTTAAATTGCGAGGTCTTCACTGCTAGCGATGAAACATAGACGTTTGGAGGCTCTACCAAGAAACTAAGAGCGTATGATGCAATAAAAATTATCTGTCGCATGACCAACACCAACTCAGATTCTCCAGCGACTTTTTCAGCTCTGTTTAAACCAGGCAACATAATCAAATTATGATAAAATAGGTTTTGATAAAGTTTCGTGCTTACAGAGGCGTACTGTCCCAGTTATCTCGGATATTCAGTTCCACATCTCTCTGTTCAACCAGGTACCTGAGGAAGAAAAGAGACAAACCGGCATCCATTTAACACCACAACTTCTGGCATCGTCATGTTAACAAGCAAAAACATTACAGTATGAAGTCAGTTTAATAAAACCACAGCTCGTATCAATGGTGTAGCTTGAGGAAGGTTTCGCTGTTGTTTTCCCTGAGAGCACTGAAGAGGTGCCGAAGCCCGGCGTGTGCCGAAACACTTATCTGCCAGAGTCAGCTGCTGACTTCCTGCTGCTAATGTGAGGAACAAACCACTCATTTGAGAAACATTATATATTTTTCTTTGTAGGGCCATTCTCAGAAAATGTGATGAGTAACAGTAAAGACATTTTAAAATTTTGTTTACACTCATTTTAGTTACCATCCCTGTAAATATATTTACTAGACAAAAAAAAAAAAAAAAAGTATATTTCAGGAATTCACAAAACAAGAGATATCAATATTATTAAAAAAAAAACGCCTAGTTGTTGTCTTTACCGTTACCCTATAGAAAACAGTAAAGACAACACTGGGTAACGGTAAAGACATGTCATTTTTGGGTCACTGAGTGCAAAAAAAAGATAAGCAAATTAAGCATTTATTATCCCATTCTAACTTGCTACCTGGATAAACTTTCTCAACATGCAGCATCGTTATCTTTATCATTTGACGTAATGGCAAAGACCACTAATTTTCCCGACATCTCGAAATTTCATATTTACTTGATCAGTATCCTGGATTCCAACATTCATGCACCAGTGATTTTTTTTTCAAAATGACTGCTCAACATCCTGCTCCTTCCTCATGTAGCTGCACTACCTCTATTGTCAAAGCCCTGAGTTACTAGCCTAGTAAACTAGACCCACCCGCCTAGCGGCCAAAAATATTTTTGCCTACGAGTGGGTCTAGCCTCGCACCATATCAACAAAACACCCCAGGCATCAAATCGTGCCCGCCAATCACAACGCAAGGTTTTTGTTTGGATTCTTTGGGCGGGCTTTTGCAGGAGTGATGACAAGGCTGCGCGACGCTGGAGAAAGCAAAACAGGAAAGATGGCTACGGCTAGTGAACAGCGCGCGTTTGACTCCGCTTTGGAATCAGTTTTAGAAGAATTAGACTTGGAGTTTTCGTTGAAACATGAGCAGGAAGAGGCTCTCCGCTCATTCCTTTTCAAGAAGGACGTTTTCGCTGTTTTGCCGACCGGCTATGGCAAAAGTCTGATCTACCAGCTGGCTCCGCTCGTAGCCAAAAGGATGGGGCTAGTTTGTGCAGTACGAAGAATTAATAAACAGCTTTGAAACATTACTTTTTGATTGTTTCTTATTTTCCCGTTATTTTAAATTTAAGGGAGATTAATTCACCAAACACCACTAAATAAAAACTCTCAAAAACAGTTTAAGCAAACCCTTGAAAAACACTTGAAATAAAAGTGTATGTTAAGTATGTGGTACAGACTCCAAACTTGTGGTCATTATCTCCAAACTTCTTAATATCTAGAACCTGTTTATTAATTAATACACATTTTGAAAAATTATTTATTTCAAGGCCTCCCCCACTGCTTTCTGTCGCTCTGACTACGTCACAGCCACTGTTGCGCTGATTGGTCAGAGCGTTGGCCTATACGCACAGAGACAGTTTGAAAGACAGCGGGTTGTTCCTCCCACACCCTTCGGAAATGTCTACGAGCAAGGCCAGACTAAATATTCACATTTAGTCTGGCTTGCCAGGCTACTGAGTTACAGCATGATTTTACCATTTGGGTAACAGTGAAGACATCAAGAAAGTACACATTCTTGCACATATATTTTAGGCTACACACCAAAAACTGTTGAAGCAAAGATCGTGATATTTTCCACAATAAAAAGTGAAGGTATAGAGGTAATTCCAAAAAAAAAAAAGTGAAAATAAAATTAAAAACGAATTATTTTCGTTCAAATTTCACTAATCCTCATTTAGACACATGGCGGTAATGACATTTTGGTATATTTAGGCTAAATAAAATTTTTGCAAATTCAGACAAGTTGTCTCAGTACTTTTTTTTAATGTTCTGTTAAATTCTTTCTTAAAATAAATGCATCATTGAGGGCCAGGATTAATGGTTTTGGAGAAAAAAAATAAACTTTATGTTTAAAACTGAATTTGTCACATGTTCTAAGAATGCATTAAAGGCTCTGCATTAAATGAATACCACTTTTTAAAAATCTGTTTAGCGTTACAGTTAATGTTGTGGGACGTCCATGGAACAATTCAGTCCTGTTATCACTTGTTCTCGTGTTCTAGCAGATACAAACATCGTTCCCTCTTCGACTTAATGACTAAAAAAAAAATGCAGATTGTCATATTACAAACAAACAAACAAACAAACAAACAAACAAACAAACAAACAAACACTGATCTGAAGACTTAGTTACAGGTTTATCTCTGACTGTTACAAGGTGCAACAACAACAATCTCTCCAAACTCAACGAGAACAACAACAACAACCTTTCCTATCAACAATGCTAAATGCAACAATCAGAAAAACAAAAAAAAAGAAATTTTCCAAACAAAACGTTGCTAAAACAACAAATTTGCAAAAAGAAACAAAACAATTGCAGTCACAACAGCCAACTTTTCTAAACAACAGAACAACGCTGATTACAGCAACCATAACTCCAACAAGGGTCACGTTTCCAATCAACATTAAATGCAACAATCACAGCAGCTTTTAAACAAACAAACAAACAAACAAACAAACAGCAACAAAACAAAGCTAAAGATTACAAGAATTACAACCACAACTGTTGCAAACTCAAGAACAGCAACTACAGCGACAACATGGCCGATCACACACCAGTCACAAGCACAACAACCACCTTAAAAAAATACAAAACAATATACAACAAATCAACAACAAACATTTCCAAATACTACAACACTAAATGCAACAACCACAACAAGAGACACCAAACACACAACCTACCTACGTAGTGGATGTTCATTATGTCTAACTATTACAAATATTTTAAGTTCGTTTCTTAGACAAGTATATTTTTTAAGTTTGTTACCTTGTTAACAGTTTCGGCGAGAATCTCCCGCCTTCTTCAGAAACAGTCACCAGATGTCGAGTGGTGACGTGCCTTATCAGCTGATGTTGCGTGCAGGAGGCGTGAACGTCCCGCCCAATTTGACAGGTAGTCCACGCCTCCTGCTGTCAGGTCGCTCCTCCAGGACGGCGCTCCAGGTGTGCGACAGTGCATACGCTCCCTCGTCCTCTGCGCACGCTTGCGTATCTCCACTGCCTCTAAAATCCAACGCTGGAATCTATTTTCTTCAGCGCGAATGACTCTGGCCTCTTCCCAATTCATTATGTGATTTTGCCGTTTGCAGTGGTCTGAAATGGCTGATTTTAGGTTTTCTTGGTGTGCTTTTTCTTTTTCGGATCTTGTGAGTCTACCACAAGATAACACCAATTAGAATGTGAAAAAGAAACAACAAGAAGACTCACAAGATCCGAAAAAGAAAAAGCACACCAAGAAAACCTAAAATCAGCCATTTCAGACCACTGCAAACGGCAAAATCACATAATGAATTGGGAAGAGGCCAGAGTCATTCGCGCTGAAGAAAATAGATTCCAGCGTTGGATTTTAGAGGCAGTGGAGATACGCAAGCGGGCGCAGAGGACGATGAACCGGGACGAGGGAGCGTATGCACTGTCGCACACCTGGAGCGCCGTCCTGGAGGAGCGACCTGACAGCAGGAGGCGTGGACTACCTGTCAAATTGGGCGGGACGTTCACGCCTCCTGCACGCAACATCAGCTGATAAGGCACGTCACCACTCGACATCTGGTGACTGTTTCTGAAGAAGGCGGGAGATTCTCGCCGAAACTGTTAACAAGGTAACAAACTTAAAAAATATACTTGTCTAAGAAACGAACTTAAAATATTTGTAAACACAACCTACCTGTCAAAACACAAAACACACACACCATTCTAGCAACATCACCCAACTCAACAAGAACAAAGCATGGCCAATCATGCAACAACACTAAATGCAGCACCACCAACAACCAAATATATAACCCACCCGTCAAAAAACAACATCATGGCCAATCATGCAACAATAACAACTACAACACTAAATGCAACAATCACACCAACAACAACAAAATACACAACCTACCCGTCAAAACACACACACACTTCATTCTGGCAACATCACCCAACTCAACAACACCACCACTAATGCAACAATCACACCACCATCAACAACAACCAAATACACAACCCACCTGTCAAAAACAACAACAACAACCACACACACTTCATTCTGGTAACATCACCCAACTCAACAAGAACAATAGGCAAGGCAAGTTGATTTATATAGCGCATTTCATACACAGTGGCAGTTCAATGTGCTTTACAGAAGTAAAAGCAAAACAGTAAGCAAAAGAAAATAAAATTACATAAAATAAATGGGGAAGAAAAATAATAAGAATTAAACAATAGTAGAAATAAAATAATAAAATGAAGTAAAAGTTCAATTAAAAAAACAGCAGAATAAAATAGAATAAAAGTTAAGTGAAATTTAAAACATGCAGAGACTGTAAAAGTAAAGAGTTTAAAACATGTAAAGATGACAATATTAATAATTTAGCAGAAAGCATCTGAGAACAGCTTGGTCTTTAGTCTAGATTTGAAGCTGCCAACAGCAGGAGCATTTTTGATGTCCTCTGGCAGTTGGTTCCATAGCTGTACTGCATAGTAGCTAAAAGTTGCTTCACTACAGTTTGTTTTAACGACAGGTTTTAACAGTAAATTTTTCTGTTGCGATCTGGTAGATCTGATTGGGTTAGGCCGCCGCAACATATCAGAGAGGTAATTGGGCCCTGTACCATTTAGAGATTTGTACACCAGCAGCAATGCTTTAAAGTCAATTCTGTAGCTTACTGGAAGCCAGTGAAGGGACCAATAACAACAACATGGCCAACCATGCAACAACAACACTAAATGCAGCAGCAACAATAACACTCAATGCAACAATCACACCACCACCACCGACAACAACAACCAAATACACAACCCACCTGTCAAAAACAACAACAACCACACACACACATTTACCGGTACACTTCATACTGGCATATTACCCAACTCAACAAGAACAATAACATGGCCAACCATGCAACAACAACAACAACACTACTACCGTAAATGCAACAATCACACCAACAACAACAACCAAATACACAACTCACCTGTCAAAAACAACAACAACAACAACAACAACAACCACCCCATACACACACACACACACACACACACACACACTTCATTCTGGCAACATCACCCAACTCAACAAGAACAATAACAACAACATGGCCAACCATGCAACAACAACACTAAATGCAACAATCACACCACCAACAACAACCAAATACACAACTCACCTGTCAAAAACAACAACAACAACAACAACCACCACCACACACTTCATTCTGGCAACATCACCCAACTCAACAAGAACAATAACAACAACAACATGGCCAACCATGCAACAACAACAACACTAAATGCAACAAACACAACAACAACAACAACCAAATACACAACTCACCTGTCAAAAACAAGAACAACAACCAAATACACAACTCACCTGTCAAAAACAACAACAACCACCACCACACACACACTTACTTACACTTCATACTGGCAACATCACCCAGCTCAACAAGAACAACAACATGGCCAACCATGCAACAACAACAACAACAACACTAAATGCAACAAATCACACCACCAACAACAAGAACAACCAAATACACAACTCACCTGTCAAAAACAACCACACACACTTCATTCGGGCAACATCACCCAACTCAACAAGAAGAAGAAGAACAACAACAACATGGCCAACCATACTACAACAACACTAAATGCAGCAGCAACAACAAACACTCAATGCAACAATCACACCACCAACAACCAAATACACAACCCACCTGTCAAAAAACAAACAACAACAGCAACACACACACATTTACACTTCATACTGGCAATATTACCCAACTCAACAAGAACAATAACATGGCCAACCATGCAACAACAACAACAACAACAACAACAACACTAAATGCAACAAACACAACAACAACAACAACCAAATACACAACCCACCTGTCAAAAAACAAACAACAGCAACACACACACACACATTTACACTTCATACTGGCAATATTACCCAACTCAACAAGAACAAGAACATGGCCAACCATGCAACAACAACAACAACAACAACAACACTAAATGCAACAAACACAACAACAACAACCAAATACACAACCCACCTGTCAAAAAACAAACAACAACAACAGCAACACACACACATTTACACTTCATACTGGCAATATTACCCAACTCAACAAGAACAACAACAACAAACACAACAACAACAACAACAACATGGCCAACCATGCAGCAACAACAACAACAACAACACTAAATGCAACAAACACAACAACAACAACAACAACAACCAAATACACAACTCACCTGTCAAAAACAACAACAACAACCACCACACACACACTTACTTACACTTCATACTGGCAACATCACCCAACTCAACAAGAACAACAACATGGCCCACTATGCAACAGCAGCAGCAGCAGCAGCATTGCCACCCCACCCCACTCCACTCCACTCCCTACCTCACTCGGGCAACGTCTCCCTTCCTGCAGCTGGAGAACAGGTCGCTGGCGTCCATCTCCGCGGTGATAACGGCTCTCTGTAATGCATTGAAGCGGCCTGTCTAACGACAGGAGACGCGCAGGCGCACTGCTGCAGGGTTTACTGCAAAATACCACTTTAAAACCTCTTTCTGAGGCGCGGATCGGATCGGATCGGATCGGACTACACCGTCACTGTCGCCTTCTCTTTCCTGAAATTTCAACCAGACGTAAACAGGAACACGGAGTTATATTCACCACCACCCGTTTTCCGACAAACGTCGCTCTCTGAGCTGGGATTAGCTAATAAAGCACCGCCTCCTGCGCGCAACGATTGGCTAGTAATTAAGTCACGCTTTCAAGCAGCCCGCTGATTGGATAGTGCATCAGCCAAAACAAAGACAAGGCACGAACCGATTCTTTATATGATTCACTTTGTTTGGTACATTAAAATGATTCAAATCTCATGCTTAGTGATTCGTTTATACTTGTTGTTGTTTTTTTTTTATAAAATGGTAGCGTCTGTGTGGTGATGAGGCCAACAACGAGGTAAAATAAGGATAATATAAGTGTTTTGTGATTGTTTAAAAATTTCTGCCTGTAATGTTCTGATATGGTATAAGATTCAGAATCAAAAAGAATTTTGTTGGTCAAATACATTTTCACTGAGTTCACAAAGCAAGGACAAGCACAAAAAAATAAAAGTAGCACATGTACATTTACTGATAACTGGTATAGTATTTTTTAAGGACGATATCAATATGCAGGCCTTCTGTTTATCATGTGACTTCCTGGTTTTAGAAGCATGAACCGCTGTCCAATCCTAGTCGAGGAGGCGGAGCTTGTCGGAATACGGGTGGGGAAAACACAACACTGACCACCACAGACTTTCAAAACGAACAAGAAGTTCGTTGCTCTTTGGCGCCCTCTGGTAGGGCGGCGTAATTTTGCAGTTTTGCAACCTTGGAACAGGACGCCAGTCCATCACAGGGCACCATGCACACACACCTAGGGGCAATTTAGCAAAGCCAATCCACTTACTGGCATGTTATTGGGAGGTAGAACGAAACCTTGCATGCCGCCACTCTTGGGCATTTCAGCCCAAGGCCGTCCCATGGTAACCTAACTGCACGTCTTTGGACTGTTGGGGAAACCGGAGCACCCGGAGGAAACCCACGCAGACACGGGGAGAACATGCAAACTCCGCACAGAATGGCCCCCTGTCACCCACTGGGCTCGAACCCAGAACCTTCTTGCTGTGAGGCAACAGTCATCATCATCAGCGGTCACTCGAAACGAGTATGACTGTCCTCTCAGTAGGGTTTTCTACTTGTGGATCTTCAGGTGGCTGTAGAGACCAATCCTTGATCCACATATTTTGGTGCAGTGTGGGCATGGGAAAGTAGAGGTGGTGGGTACTGCTGGAGCCTTTTCCATGTGATCCTTTCGGCGCTGCCGCATTGCTTGTGTGGCAAGGTGGAGTTCGTTTTCATGGTGTGCTGCACCCTCATGCACTGCTTTCCTCCAGCTATGTCTGTCCATGGCCAGATCCTCCCAGTTACTAGATGTTATGTTGAACTTCTTTAGGCTGGTCTTGATGTTGTCTTTGTAGCGTTTCTTTGGGCCGCCAGGGGCACGCTGACCTTCTTCTAGCTGGGAGTACAGGATCTGCTTTGGGAGACGGGTGTCTGGCATGCGGATGACGTGGCCTGTCCAGCGGAGTTGGTGCTTCATTATGATAGTTGTGATACTGGGTATATTTGCCTCCTCCAGGATGCTGATGTTGGTGCGTTTGTCCTGCCAGTTGATCTTCAAAATTTTTCGCAGGGACCTTTAATGGAATTGTTCTAGAGCTTTTAGGTGTCTGCTGTATGTGGTCCATGTTTCTGCTCCGTACAACAGCAAGGGAAGAACTACAACAGTGCTAACCACTACACCACCGTGCTGCCCACAGTGATACCTACTCATAGAGAACTTGTGAAACTCTATAAAGACAGTAACCTGGGACCTTGGAGCGGCAAGGTAGCAAAGCTATCCAGTGTCCTATTGTACCACCAGAACCAGGTTCCTGTTGCAGCATATTCAGGATGTTATTGAAATTTAATTTAGGAATGCTGCTTCAAACATTTCTCTGCAATTTAATTTCCATTTACATAATTCCATTTACAGGGTGAGCAGCACCAAGTTTCTGGGTGTGCACATCTCTGAAGACCTGTCCTGGAGCAACAACACCGCATCACTGGCCAAAAAAGCCCAACAGCGTCTGTACTTCCTCTGCAAACTGAGGAGAGCAAGAGCCCCGGCCCCCATCATGCACACATTCTACAGAGGCACCATCGAGAACATCCTGACCAGCTGCATCACCGTGTAGTATGGCGCCTGCACCAAGACTCTGCAGTGCATCATGAGAGCAGCTGAGAGGATCATTGGTGTCTCTCTCCCTTCTCTTATGGATATCTATTACTCCCGCCTCACCCGCAAAGCCATCAGGATTGCAGGTGACCCCACCCACCCATCTCACAGCCTCTTCAGCCTGCTGCCGTCGGGGAGGAGACTGCAGAGTCTCCGGGCCAAAACCAGCAGGCTCAAGGACAGTTTCTTTCACCAGGCGGTCAGGAGGCTCAACTCCCTCCCTGTTCTGCCCCTCCTCCCCCCTCTGCCCCCTGCCACAGATTCTGCCGCACACCCCCCTGCCCCCCCTTCAGCATCTGACATCATGTCACCCTCACAGTTCCCCCCCCAACACACACATACTCTCAACATTCATTCGCACACTGAACTCAGGGACCGCACATTTCACTTTACCTCGCTCATTTGCACTATTCCGCACTACCTCACCTTAACAGCTATTAGTTTATTGTTTATACTGCTTATTTCATGTTTACCTGCTATACCTCAAGTGTCCTTGACTGTTTATTTTATGTCCTTTTGCTCCAATTTATATGTGTGTATATATATTACTTATTTCATCTCATCTCATCTCATTATCTGTAGCCGCTTTATCCTGACAAGTCACCAGGTCATCACAGGGCTGACACATAGACACAGACAACCATTCACACTCACATTCACACCTACGGTCAATTTAGAGTCACCAGTTAACCTAACCTGCATGTCTTTGGACTGTGGAGGAAACCGGAGCACCCGGAGGAAACCCACGCGGACACGGCGAGAACATGCAAACTCCGCACAGAAAGGCCCTCGCCGGCCACGGGGCTCGAACCCGGACCTTCTTGCTGTGAGGCGACAGCCCTAACCACTACACCACCGTGCCACCTTATTTATTTCAGTTATTCTATTTTTATTTATTGCACTGCCTGTTTGCACCGTGGGTCAGAGAGGACTGAAATTTCATCTGTGCTGTATGTCAAGCATGTATATCATATTTGACAATAAAGTTGACTTGACTTGATTCCATGATTTAAGACAATTAAAATTCAGTTGCAAACAACAACAACAACAATGTAGTGTGCAATGGCTGCCAAAATTAATATTTTTTATAATAAAAATGTAGAAATTGAGGGGCAGTACCAGTATCAGGTATGATCTTTCAGATAGATAGATAGATAGATAGATAGATAGATAGATACTGCAAATATGTTGCAAAACATAAGATAATATTAACAAGGAAAATTTACTTCCATAGAGATATATAGCAGCTTATGATATGTCATGCTTTTGGAGTCTAAAGACATTGGGGGGGGGGGGGGGGGGGAGGAATATATTTGATATGAAAAATACATCATTTTATGTTTTTGGACCCACACTAATACAATGCACTAACGGGAAATGAAATGGCAAGAGTCAGTGAACAAAGCAGTGAAACACATAAAAAGTCCACATGAACATTCAAAAGACCACTTTGGCTCGAATGACTCGCGTTTGGGGGTGTGGCCAAATAGTCCAGAAGGTGCCAGTACTCAGGAGACAAAGAGCCTTTCGGGTGAACTGCCCCGGGGTGGAGAACACTTTCAGCTCTCACTTCATCACCTTCTTCTTCTTCTTCTTCTTCACTAGTCACATCACATTACATGCATTTAGCAGACAGACGCTCTTATCCAGAGTGACATACAACACACCCAGAGCAGCCTGGGGAGCAGTTTGAGGTTTGGTGCTTTGCTCAAGGCCACTTCAGCCATTCCTGCTTGTCCAGGGAATCAAACTGGCAACCTTTTGGTCCCAAAGCTGCTTCTCTAACCATTAGGTTAGTCAGAATTTCAATTGTTAAAACCATTCCTTTGTTCAGTCAGTACTTTGTATTTCATCATCATCCTGATGATTTAAGACCGAACCTTGATGACACATAACAAATCAAGACCTATTATTTACTACATAATGGACATTTAGAAAAAATCCTGTCTAGATCGTGTGTGTGCTGTGATAGCATTAACACTGGGCTTTGCATTTCACAGTTCATAATTTAAAATCTGTCAACTGATCAAACAGCTATGCTGCTGTTTGATTGGCTGTTAAATACCTTAAAGTCTTCAACATTGCATCTACTGCAAATCTGAAACTCGAAAATTTTCATCGTCTTTCGTAAAGGACAACTCGGCTTACAGAGAGGTGGAACAAAATGTTCAGGAAATGTTCAAAGTTCTAAGAAGACTGGGTTGCCTTCACACTTAACACTGCCTCCAGAGGCTTGTACAGTGGCCACGATGCATGATGAGTGCATCACTTCATGAGCTTCCCTTCTTACCCTGACACGCCTTTCGCTCAATCTGGACTCATCAGACCACATGACCTTTTTCCATTGCTCCAGACTCCAATCTTTATGCTCCCTAGCACACTGAAGCCTTTTCTCCTGATTAGTCTTGCTAACAAGTGGTTTTCTTTTGATCACACAGCTGTTTAGTCCCAATCTTGTGAGTTCTCATCACATTGTGAGTGTAGAAATGCTCTTCGTTTCACTATTAAACATAGCCGTGAGTTCTATTGTCGATTTTTTTTTTATTATTTGACTTCAAGTGTTTCAGTGATCTCTGATCAGAGTCAGTCAGGATTTTTTTCCGACCACATTTCTTCTGTGAAGTTGACGGTTCATCACTATCCTTCCAGGTTTTAATAATGTGTTGGTCAGTTCTTAACCCAATTTCAGTAATTTCAGCAATCTCCTTAGTTGTTTTCTTTGCTTGATCCAGGTCAGTAATTTTACCCTTCTGAAACACAGTAACATCTTTTCCATGAGCACGGGATACGTCTTCCGACATGTTGGTTTAAGAAATGAGAAGCTACTCACTGCATCAGTTAGGGTTAAAAGAATTATTGCCAGCTGAAACACATTAATCACTGCAGTAATTATCTAACAAAAGGCTCTTAAGTATTTACTTATTTAAATCCAAGAGTGACGTTTCTGTGTTTATTCATATATACTAATATCTCATCTCATCTCATTATCTCTAGCCGCTTTATCCTTCTACAGGGTCGCAGGCAAGCTGGAGCCTATCCCAGCTGACTACGGGCGAAAGGCGGGGTACACCCTGGACAAGTCGCCAGGTCATCACAGGGCATATACTAATATATATATATATATATATATATATATATATATATATATATATATATATATATATATATAAGTCTTGGGTATGACTTTAAACTGCAACCGGTGGTGAGTCTCAGGTCTAGGAGGACTTGAGTATTGGGGAAAGTGGAGTTACCCCTTAATCACCATTGTTCCCAGGTCTGCTCTGACCCAGAGTGGTAGCACCTGCCTGGGTTCCAGCTGTGGGTTAAATAGTACATGACCAATAAGGCGCTGGCAGCAGGGTGCTTTTTGGTGCATTGTGGCAGATGAACCCAACAAGGTCAATGACACACCACCAGATGGTATGTGGAAGAGCCACTCAAATGGCCAACGGATGGCATCACTCGGCAAGTCGGTTGTCACTCCGGGGCAACTTCCATACCCATCAGGTCTGTGGCACTTTTGTGCACCACTTGGCATCAGGTCTGGAGGTCCAGAGAGACAACATGATGGGGGCACGACATCGCTTGGCTTATCTTACTGTGCAAGGTGCTTTGTGAGGAGAGGAGAATAGCATGCAAGAGCTCACGAGGCCAGACATTACATAATGGCTTGGCTGGGCCATTCGTGCCACCGCTGTGGGCAACTCTGTCGCTCTGGTGTGGGCCTCACAGCCCATCTGCGTTTCTGCGCATCCTAATGAAGCAGTCATCATCGCTAGCGATGGACAGCCGACGACGATTCAGATATATAAAGTGGTTGGCGTTGCAGATTTGCATATCATAGAAGAGTCGACTGTTGTCCTTGGTAGAGGTCTGCGCTCTCCGAGTACCCTTCTAGTTATTGTTGTTGTTGTTAGTGTTGTTGTTCTCACAGTTTTTTTGCATTGTATGTTTCACATTTGTATAAACTTGCCTTGAGGTGACAATCCAAAAATGTAATAGAACACGTTAATCCTTTAATTAGCATGGAATGGAATGCAGCTGTGTAGCTTTAATTAAAAATAAAAATAGATTGTTTGTGTAATCATCGAGGATGTCCAAAATGTGCCAACTGGATTTAACCTGATGTGATGAGTGTGAGAAATCATTGTGGACTCATCAAATCATTAACACAAAGTGATGACATCACCATTCAATGCTCCTCAGAGGGCACTCAAGGGCATGTGACTGTGCGGATACTAGTGTGTGTGTGTGTGTGTGTGTGTGTGTGTGCGTGCGTGTGACTTCATACAGAAGAATGAATGGTGTTTTTTTTTTTACATGTCACTGAACTGGTTCCGCTATCTGAAGAATGTACATGCTTTTTGACTTCACACCTGCAGATTCATACACCCACATACCACACCTCCAACCGCAGGCTTATAAGTTGACTGTCCACGATCAAACAAGATCTACACCAACCTCCGTACCATCTCCATCTCTCAGCAGCCATGAGCAGCCGGAAGCATAAACACACCACGCGTAAGGTGCAGAACTTCAGCAGTCACTCTCTTGGCTCACACACTGGTTCTGAAAGGACCATACTCTGCCCTAGGATCTCGTACTTTGGAGTTGGGAACCAGCCAGCTGTGGGGTCATCCATCAACCCTGTGGTGGTGAACAGGAGCCTTCTGGAGCCACTGCAGCTTGACCTGGATCCCAATATTCGTGCAATCAGAGTACAGGAGAAGGAGCAGATCAAGACCCTCAATAACCACTTCGCCTCCTTCATCGATAAGGTGAGACACCATCTTGTCAGCTTGTGTTTTTTATTTATTTATTTTATTTTTTTAAATTGTGAATACCTAAAGGTACTTATCACATCCTGCTCTGCACCATGTTGCCTTCTGGACTCACCATCTCTCAAGGTATAAGGAAGACCCAAGATGGTGACATGAACTTCCATTGGCTATCTTCAAATGAAAAAAATAAACCGTAATGTTTCTTTAGAGACTATGTGTTTTAGATAAGTTTGTCTGCTTAATGCTATACATTTCTTCACCTCTGAATTAATTCCATATTGACTCACGTCTGACCAAAGTCTCTTGTCACACCACATTATGGTCATACGTTATTGTTATTCTACTTAATTACATGATCATTGCCAAGCTTATCAGTTTTCTTTCCATTCTCTGATTACTTCATCACACTACCTGCAATACTTGCTATTCCACTGGGAAATGTCAATATTCCAACACTTCATGTTCTAAGCTTCCTTCTACAATAGTGCACCATGGTGTGAAACAGCTGTTGATTGTGACAAATCATAAATTCGTTAACTAGTCCACTGGGCAAATCAGAGCTCCAATGTGTTGCCCAGTCCCATGTTTTGGTTGGCCAGAAATCCTAATAAGTTAAGACAAGCTAATTGTGTACATTCATATCCTCCCATAGGGACATAGGACTCAAGGTTACATTACATTAACGTACAACAATGTACACCGTACCCAGAGCAGCCTGGGGAGCTGTTGGGGATTAGTCCAGGGAATTGAACCAGCAACCTTTTGGTCCCAAAACTGCTTCTCTAACCATTAGGCCATGGCTTCCCTCAAGGCCATGTGTGTTAAATTGTCTCAGACTTATTGGTATTTGAACTTGGACAGTTGGACACTGGTCTCACTAAATATGGTCTTGGCAAAACCAATGTCCAAATATCCAAGTCCAAATGCCAACAAATTAAAGACATAAAAAAAGAAAAGACAACACAAAAATAATTTTTGTGTTATCTTTTCTTTTTTTCATCTACAAAGTTTGACAAGAAGTGATTCCATCCATCTATCATCTGCAGCCACTTATCCTGTTCTACAGGGTCACAGGCAAGCTGGAGCCTATCCCAGCTGACTATGGGCGAGAGGTGGGGTACCCCCGGACAAGTCGCCAGGTTATCGCAGGGCTGACACACAGAGAGAAACAACTATTCACACTAACATTCACGGTCAATTTAGAGCCACCAATTAGCCTAAACTGCATGTCTTTGGACTGTTGGAGGAAACCGGAGCACCTGGAGGAAACCCATGCAGACACAGGGAGAACATGCAAACTCCACAGAGAAAGGCCCCCGTCGGCCATTGGGCTCGAACCCAGAACCTTCTTGCTGTGAGGTGACAGACTACACCCCTATGCTGCCCTTCTTTTAGAAAACAGTTATAGTTAATCATGGCAAAGTGGTTCTGGGTTCAAACCTGCCATTCAACTGGGGACTTTCTGTTTGGAGTTTGCATGTTCTCCCCATCCCTGCATGGGTTTCCTCCAGGCGCTCCGGTTTCTTTCAACAGTCCAAAGACATGCACACTAGGTCAACTTCTTCTTCTTCTTTAGGCTGTTCCCTTTAGGGGTCACCACAGCGGATAATGTCCCTCCATCTCTTCCTGTCCTCCATATCTTTTTCTGTAGCACCAACCATCCTCATGTCCTCCTTCACAACATCCATAAATCTCATCTTTGGCCTTCCTCTTTTCCTTCTACCTGGCAACTCCGTCTCCAGCATTCTTTTCCCAACCATGCACACTAGGTCAAGTGTCTACTCTAAATTACACATTGGTGTGAATGTGAGTGTGAATGTCTGTCTGTCTCTCTGTGTTAGCCCTGCAATAGAGTAGTGACCTGTCCAGGGTGAACCCTGCCTCTCACCCAGTGTCAGCTGGGACTGGCTCCAACTCACCCACAAACCGCAATGGATAAGCAGCAGAGAAACTGAATGAATGAGTGAATGAGTTAAACATAGTCAAACCTAATCATTGGTGCAATTCACAAATGAAGCCAACTAAGCTTGGTCTTGAAAAGGATTTGATGGTTCTCTGTCTCGATTGTGGCGGCATGGTGGTGTAGTGGTTAACACTGTCGCCTCACAGCAAGAAGGTCCTGGGTTTGAGCCCAGTGGCCAACAGGGGCCTTTCTGTGTGGAATTTCCACGTTCTCCCTGTGTCTGTGTGGGTTTCCTCTGGTTTCCCCCATGGTCCAAAGACATGTAGGTTAGGTTAATTGGTGGCTCTCAATTGACCGTAGGTGTGAATGGTTGTTTGTCTCTATGTGTCAGCCCTATGATGACCTGCTGACTTGTCCAGGGTGTACCCCACCTCTCACCCACAGTCAGCTGGGATAGGCTCCAGCTTGCCTGTGACCCTGCACAGGATAAGTGGTTATGGATAATGGATGGATGGTTTTGATTGTGACTTGGTCTTGCTTTCATTTGGATTTGATCTTGAGTCCTTTAACACTTGGTCTTGACCTTGCAATCTTGACCTTGTATGTCAAAGTGGCCATCTTGACTACAGTTCTATCTCCATACTATGAAAAATAAGTGAGATGTGTGGCTTGTAAAGACTCGATGTAAACACAAGGTGAGATGTAAAGACTTTATATTGTCTTAGTTATCTCTGGTAACAAAGGATTGCATTAACACCCTCTAAAAAGGCAGAAAGTCTTTTTAGTATTAAAATTTCAGCTGTAAGTTGAGACATTCATTCATCACAAGTAAATAATTAACTTGAAACTGGTTCGTGACCTCATTTTTGTTCAAGTGTTTAAATACAGGTACAAGGTGACTATGTAGTGTGCTAGCATTAGAAATACTGGATATAGCTTCTTTTTCTTTTTAAGTTGCACTATATTGTATTTTCCACTGTTTCAACTTTCTTGATTTCTGGAAAGATCGGCAAGCTAATAGGCTAAACAAGTGTAGAAATAGTACTGTAGTTCCTACGAACAGCCAGGCCACATAATACATCTTTGTACTTTGCACTTTGCATATAAACAAATGAATGTATGTTTCATTTAGACTAACAAATTAAATGAACAGTTCTCTTTTGCAAAGATCAAGCCTATGGTTGGATGGGTGAAGTTTAAAAAAAACACACTGGTTACTGAACCTGTTTGTCAAATAGGTAACTGTGAACGAAAATGAAATAGACTGGATATATACGGGTAACCTGCTCGCCATGGATGCTTGGGATAGCGTTTTGTCTCACCCTGTAAAAGGAATACTTTAACCAAAACATTAAAAAAAATTTTTTATCATCATCCATTCTTAACTCTTACACCACATATACCATAGTCTTGAAATTTCCTACGCTGAAAAGTGGAAAATCTCTCTCACACATCTTAGAAGAAGAAGAAGAAGAAGAAGAAGAAGCCTTTATCTGTCACATGTACACAAGTACATGGCGAGGCCATGGCCTAATGGTTTTAGAAGCAGTTTTGGGACCAAAAGGTTGCTAGTTCGATTTCCTGGACCAGCCTTCACTTGAGCAAGGCACCTAACCCCTAACCACTCCCCAGGCTGCTCTGGGTGTATTGTCTGTTGGGCTGGATAAGAACGTCTGCTAAATGCTTGTAAGCTCACAGTGAAACTTCTTCTCTGCATTTAACCCATCTGAAGCAGTGAACACAAAAGTGAGCAATGAGCACACATACCCAGAGCAGTGGGCAGCTATGGTGCAGCACCAGTTGGAGGTTAGGTGCCTTGCTCAAGGGCACTTCAGCCATGATACAGAGGAAGGAGAAAGTGCTGTTCATTCACTCAATTGCCCTCACATTTTTCCTGAATTGAACCAACAACCCTTTGGGCCAAAGGCTGCTCCTCTAACCTTCAGGCCATGGCTACCCCATACTTTGGATGTCCACTTTTATTTTTGATGACCAACTCAATCTTCCCTGGCATGGAGAATACCAGCGTTGCACAAATTTCTGGACTGATATTCTGCTGTTCTTCAGAGATATACTTTTTTCTGCTGCTCTTTGCTGAAGCGGTTGTGTTGTTCTACTTTTCTCTTTAAAATACTCCAAAGGTGTTCTATCGGATTCAAGTCAGGCAACGTTCCTGGTCAGGTCATAGTTTTCACTTATTTCTTCTTTAAAACCTCTTGCACAATTTTGGCAGTTTGCTTTGGATCATTATCAAGCTGGCATATTCCTCTTCTGCCAAGCCTCTGGAGACTGGGAATCATCTTGCCAGCCAGTATTTTGGTATATCCACTTTTTCTTCTTAAATTTTTCTTGCTAGTTGCGTCTCTAGCTAATGCTATGAACCAGAATATCTGTCAACTGTCTTCATTTTACCCCAGTCATTACTTAATATAGCAACACAAATGACTCAGCAGGGGAGAGTTTGATTACTGCATGCTCTCCGTCACTAATGATTCATAGATTGCAGTCAGGATTCCCAGTGACTGAATGATATAATGCATAATAAGTGCTGAAGAGTGATGGACAGTCATGATATTGAATGAGAGAGCTTAAACTATTACTTAGCGTTTCCCCTAAAGCATCATAGTGTAGCGGCCCTGCTGCGCTTAATTTATTGACCGATACGCTTAGTGATACGCCGCTACCTGTTAAACTGCTGCTGTGACGCTTACAATTTAGGCCTACGGTATAAAGCTAGAATCAACATGCATGTGTTTTGTAGCCTTTGAGCAGGTAATCAATACAGTCCATGCAAGCCCATGGCCCTGAACTTAACCTAAGTTCACAGGTGATGTCAGAGAAGGGTATTCCGCTCTGATTGGCTGAGTGTGTGCGGTATCCTGCATTGATTGGATGAGCGATGCACAATTAACATTCACGGGTAACTTGTGCAAAAATGCTGGAGCATTCAAGCCGGGTACGAGTGAGCAAAATACCAGCGGGTTGCAGCTAAATTACGAAATTTTTCACAAAGAAAACTGCGGAAAACAACTCGGCAGCAGTGGCAGGCCATCGCTGTGAGACCACAACGACCAGTTTGCTGCATGTTGCTGACCAGCTCGAGTCTGACAGAGAGAGTATTTAGTCATCTGCACTATTGCCAAAATGTAATGATCAGTATTTTGAACAACTCATGCCATGTTGCATGACCATTCACTTTGTTTGATGTGAAATAAACTGCAGTCTCCTTTGGAACAGCACACTGCTTGTGAGATGCAAGTGGGTCTTGTATTGACTCTTTTATTTTCTGTTTTTAGGGTGGGAATTCAGTAAAATTAGAAGTAAAATATAGCCTTTTCCCCAACATGTTGAACTGGTAAAAAGAAATCAGCTCTAGATATCACCAGAAGGCACAAAATGAACCCTTATATTTAAAAATTTTCCAGAGGAGAATGCCCCCGGACCCCCCTACCTTACAGCATGCTCTTTGCACCTTGCTGCACTTGAGGGGCCACTACTCTTTCCACAGTTTTTCTAGGGGAAACCCTGTTACCATAGTGAAATCATTGGGGTTGAACCTTACAGCATGGGACTTCATCATAGACATACACTACCGTTCAAAAGTTTGGGGTCACCCAGACAATTTTGTGTTTTCCATGAAAAGTCACACTTTTATTTACCACCATAAGTTGTAAAATGAATAGAAAATATAGTCAAGACATTTTTCTGGCCATTTTGAGCATTTAATCGACCCCACAAATGTGATGCTCCAGAAACTCAATCTGCTCAAAGGAAGGTCAGTTTTATAGCTTCTCTAAAGAGCTCAACTGTTTTCAGCTGTGCTAACATGATTGTACAAGGGTTTTCTAATCATCCATTAGCCTTCTGAGGCAATGAGCAAACACATTGTACCATTAGAACACTGGAGTGAGAGTTGCTGGAAATGGGCCTCTATACACCTATGGAGATATTGCACCAAAAACCAGACATTTGCAGCTAGAATAGTCATTTACCACATTAGCAATGTATAGAGTGGATTTCTGATTAGTTTAAAGTGATCTTCATTGAAAAGAACAGTGCTTTTCTTTCAAAAATAAGGACATTTCAAAGTGACCCCAAACTTTTGAACGGTAGTGTAAAACTAATACACTCAGGAATATGTTCATTTATCGAAAGACAGATCAGTAGCACTATATGAGATTTCTTTTCTTTTTTTTTGAAAGAGTGTCAAGCTGGTAATTGTGCCGTGTTTCTTTTGATTGGCAAACAGAAAATCCACGCTTGCTGTTAGCCAGCTGTTTCTTTTACATTTTAATCTAATCCATCTCAGGTTTGTCATCTGGAGCAGCAGAATAAGAAGTTGGAGACGAAGCTGCAGCTGTTACAGAGCAGCCCTGAGACTGAGTCCAACCTGGAGCCCATGTACAAGACGTACATCAACATGTTACAGTCTCAGCTCAACACCTTGGAGAAGCACAAGGAGTACCTGAAAGCTGATGCCCAGAGGGCACACTTGCTGGTGGACGAGAACAAAAACAAGTGATGCACTTTATAGATCATTAAAAAACATACGTTTTTTTTTCTTTTTCATTCAACCACTTACACAGCACAGCATAGTGCAGTTATACCAAAAGTATATTTCATTAGTGATAGTGTGTCTACATTTATTCTAATGATAAAGAGTTTATGAATATCATCTCATCTCATTATCTCTAGCTGCTTTATCCTGTTCTACAGGGTCTCAGGCAAGCTGGAGCCTATCCCAGCTGACTACGGGCGAAAGGCGGGGTACACCCTGGACAAGTCGCCAGGTCATCACAGGGCAGACACATAGACACAGACAACCATTCACACCTACGGTTAATTTAGAGTCACCAGTTAACCTAACCTGCATGTCTTTGGACTGTGGGGGAAACCGGAGCACCCGGAGGAAACCCACGCGGACACGGGGAGAACATGCAAACTCCGCACAGAAAGGCACTCGCCGGCCACGGGGCTCGAACCCGGACCTTCTTGCTGTGAGGCGACAGTGCTAACCACTACACCACCGTGCCGCCGTTTATGAATATGCAAATTGAAAATGAATTAGTCCCACCCCTTTCCCTCTTTTTGAAACACGAACATCAATGTGCACATACGGTTTTACACTTGACCAATATATCACTGTTTGATGACCTGAGTGATATAGATGAAAAAAATATCTGACAATAATTTTGCTGTGCAACAAAGGGACAACTTAAAAAAAAAACTCTAATTATATGGGTAAACAATTAAGAGGATTTCTATTGTGTACCATAAACAAGCTTGTATTATTCAGGAGCATAAAGTGAAAATCAAATAAATGTCAAATCACTTCCAGCAAACACAAATGACATACCAGATATTTTTACTCTTTAACGCCCATTTCTACAGGAGCCTAGTATAACCTGTTTTATCTCTTTAGTTCAGAGGAATAAGTCCTGGTGTTAAAGAGAATTGTGGAATTGACATGGGTGTGAACAGACAGTCAGAAAATAAAAGGCAATGTTCGTGTGACCAATGTAACCTTGGCGCAGCAGGTTGCTCGCGTGGCAATAAGTGCAATGTTTACAGCTTTTATTCAGCTTTTATTATGGTTAATAAGTATTAGGGGGAGGGGCAACTTAAGTTCAATATATGATACAATTTCATGAGCAGGGCGGCACGGTGGTGTAGTGGTTAGCGCTGTCGCCTCACAGCAAGAAGGTCCGGGTTCGAGCCCCGTGGCCGGCGAGGGCCTTTCTGTGTGGAGTTTGCATGTTCTCCCCGTGTCAGCGTGGGTTTCCTCCGGGTGCTCCGGTTTCCCCCACAGTCCAAAGACATGCAGGTTAGGTTAACTGGTGGCTCTAAATTGACCGTAGGTGTGAATGGTTGTCTGTGTCTATGTGTCAGCCCTGTGATGACCTGGCGACTTGTCCAGGGTGTACCCCGCCTTTCGCCCGTAGTCAGCTGGGATAGGCTCCAGCTTGCCTGCGACCCTGTAGAACAGGATAAAGTGGCTAGAGATGATGAGATGAGATTAATTTCATGAGCAAGTAAAAAAATAAATAAATAATTGGTAATAGTGGTCAAAAATTCCTTTGGGAGTTAATTTAAATAGATCACTAGTGTGGATTGTAGAATCAAAAATAATATACGTAAAGGTAGACTGCTTTTCAGATTTTTCAAGTGTAGGTCATAAAAAGAATTTCCCCAACACTGAATTATTTTTGTTTAATGGACCGAAAGCAACTGAATTAAAATCACAGACTTCCAATTTTTTTTTTAAAATAAAACAGTTAATGAATTTATCTCCACGTGGCCCTAAATTCTCCGCTATTTTTTCCTGCTTCACCATGACCCAATTCAAGATACTATGTCATGGATCACATGGTGGGCTTTCCCTGTTCACGCAAGGCATTGTGGGATACAAATTTGAAACAGGAGAGAAAAATGGAGGACGTGAGTGTGTGAATGAAACGTGAAAGAGCGACTACAGTAACGGAAAGAAAGCGAGAAGAAAAGACGTTATGTTATATACGAAGGAAAGGAAACGCAGGACCAAGCTAATAAATATTGGCGCTCAGCGAGCACCTCGGTGTGATCAGCTGTTTGTTTAGCGACAGAATGATGGAACTGTCAGTGCACGCTCAAAGGGAAACCTGCACCTGCGCGCACACACACACACACGGACTTCCTCTGTCTGCTTGACTGCGTGAAGCGAGTGATTTCATGCACATTATTTGCTTTAATCCCCTCATATTAAATAACTTCCCAGCCACAGAACAGAATGGCCTGATATTTTTGTGAGATATTATAGAAATAAACATATATCACAATGAGCAAATTTCATGTGTTTAATCTAAATGTGTTTGAGCTGGAAACTAATGCCCCTTTTCCACCAAAGCAGTTCCAGGGCCGGTTCGGGGCCAGTGCTTAGTTTGGAACCGGGTTTTCTGTTTCCACTGACAAAGAACTGGCTCTGGGGCCAGAAAAACCGGTTCCAGGCTAGCACCAACTCTCTGCTGGGCCAGAGGAAAGAACCGCTTACGTCAGCAGCGGGGGGAGTTGTTAAGACCAACAACAATAACAAGACTGCGAAAGATCGCCATTTTTAAGCGACGAGAAGCAGCAGCTGTACAAACGCGAAGTCATCCATTATTATTATTGTTGTTGTTGCTGCTTCTGCTTCTTCCGTGTTGTTTTTGCTTCGATATTCGCGCCAAGGTTTATGCAAACGTAGCGACGTAACTGACGTATACAGCGACGTAATGATGTATACAACGACGTAACTGACGTATACAGCGACGTAATGACGTGTCTTCCCTTAGCACCGCGAGCTATGGAAAAGCAAACTGGTTCTCAGCTGGCTTGCAAGTTGAACGAGTTGTGAACCAGCACCAGCACTGGCCCCGAACCAGCCCTGGAACTGATTTGGTGGAAAAGGGGTATCAGTGACATGCCAGACATGCCTGTATTGTGATGAAAGGCATCAATGCTGGTGTAAATATTGACAAAATTATCTTTTTTTTTAAATAAAAAACTGAATTTTATGAGTTAAAATGGCTCAAAACCTTATCTACTGGTTAAAATCGTCCAGAACCTTGCAAGGCCGATGTTGAAGTGGAGTTGACCGTTTGGTACTTCACTTATGTCATGAATTTGTATTAAAAAACAAAACAAAAAAAATTGTTAACGCCCTCTATCCAAAAGTGGGCGGCCCACCTCCCCTGCCCTCACCCTCCATAATTGAGACACAGGAGCTTACACCATTTCCCCACCCTGCCCCTGTCCTCAGTCCGTCCTCACCCTCGCCCTCCCTGCCAGCCCCTTGCCCACTTTTTAGCATTTTTAAAAATTGTACAGTGCGTGGAGTTAGGTTCAGAGCTGGGGGTGAAATTACAATTTAATCTCATGCATCACTTTCCTTCACTTCAGGTTTGAAGAAGAGCTTCAAAAGAGATACGCAGCAGAAAATGTTTTTGTGTGTTTGAAGAAGGTATGAAATGCATTCAAACCGATACACCATTTCATCACAACACAGCTGACAAAAAAAAAACTTAAAAATGTATTTACTGATGAATAATTTTCTGCATTTCCTGTTCTGACAGGATTGTGACGATAGTTGCTTGGGCAAAATGAAACTAGAGGAGCAACTGTCTGAAGTTCTAAAAGACTTGGACTTCTTTAAGGCCTTGTATGCAGAGGTACATGCACACGCTTCTATTGCTTTCAGTAGCACATACTGTCATTTGTGCGAAGTGAAGTTCTCTCTCTGTCTCTGTCTGGTTTCACATCTCTCTTTCTGAACAGGAAATGCAAGAACTGAAGGAGCAGCTGAAGGACACCTCAGTGGTGGTTGAGATGGATAACAGCAGGCAGCTGGACATGGAGCAGGTGGTGAAGGAGGTGAAGAGTCAGTATGACAAGGTCTCAACACGCAGCCAACAGGAAGCCGAGGCCTGGTACAAGAAAAAGGTGATGGCCCCCTGCCACTACACCCTCAGGGGAAAAGGGCGCATCTTTAACCAAGTATGAAAAGACAAAGTGCCTACATTAACAAGCCCAAACTCAGGCCTAAATTTGTGTGTGTGTGTGTGTGTGTGTGTGTGTGTGTGTGTATTGCTGGATTTCAGTCACGTAACTTTTCTTAGCAGAAAGTTTTACCGGAAGTGAAATAGCTGGTGGTCTAAACGGCTGCCGTAGTGCAAACAACTAGTGATAATTTATCAGAGTACGCTTGTAATCTAGAAGCCACTGGTGGCTTTAGATATATTCAGAAGATTGCTATGTGCAATGGAATCGACCCCTACAGTCTGGGAAAGAAGGATTTGTCATACAATCTCGAAAACTACCCTTCAGTCGAGTTCCCCGACATCTCAAACTATCTGGTGTTGCAGACGTCCTTCTACACCACAAAACAGATGAAAGTGTGGAAGAGTATGGAGACTTACAACTTTTTTGTACGTGGCTGGGTAAAGGACCTCGGGCTCAAGTCGCTGCTGAATGAATCCTGGATTGTTTTTGCCCGTCTAAGTATTTTTTTAAGCTTTTCGTTCGCATCTTTAAAGCAAAGCGCTGCAAGTTGAAGTGTAAACAATGAACAGTTGACTTGATTCTGACTTGTGTTGGCTCTTATCTCTCAGCTAAATCATTCACAAAGATCATCAGAAACCCCTTTAAAGACCTGGATCCTAGTTAAACAAGACGGAGAAGTGATCACGGCGCATTGTAACTGTACGGCTGGGGAAGAATTTTGTCGCGACCTTCATGCATATGGATTCTGTGAGAAGTGAAGAGTAAACAAAGAAACAGCTGGGGACTTTAGCGCTTCGTGACTAAAAAAAGTACCGTAAAATAACGACACATAGCAAGAAAAGTACTTGGAAAACACTAAGGACGTAGCTGAGAGGGAAATACAAACCTTTCACCAAGTGATCACTGCAAACTCAAGCATGCTTCGACTCGACTCCCTTCGATTTCACTGAGAGGTTCAAAAGCCACCTTTCTCCACGTCTTTTTGTGAAATCCTGTGTTCATTCACCCTTTTTTATTAGTTCACGTGGAACCACGGGCGATTGCTCTAAGACAACGAGGGAGGCTCAGCCTCCTCTAAAAATGATGACCATCGTGTAGGATGAATTGCGCTAGGCTTATGTTATAGCCGACCTTATAACATTGCTATTTCAGATCCAGAATCATAGAAATATATGTGCTCAACCCAACTACAGTGCGAAATCATTCCGTTATAACTTTCCCCAGTTCGCCTAATGTGCACGTGAGTTTTTCCCCCTCGTGACAGCGCGATGCAGCCCAGCCTCAGTGCACTTCAATGGCATTGGGAGCTATGTGCTTTCAGTATCAAAATGCAAGACGGTTATTGGACAAATACTGCGAAAACGCCCGCCCACCGGACTCCCAGCCTCAGTGGACTTCAATGGCATTTGGGAGCGATGCGCTTTTCAATCTCAAAATGCAAGATGATTATTGGACAAATACTGCAAAAATGCCCGCCTACGGACTCCGAGCCTCACATGGGAGGGACATGGCAAAGCTTTCCGCGAGGAGACTGGTGATTGGTGAAAGCGGCCGGATATTTTCTTTGATTGACAGCTCGTTTCAAATATAGACAGGCAGCGGTGAATTTCAGTTCAGTCCCATGCGGATTTGCAAGTGCTGTGGTGTATTGTAAGAGATCAGCTTACATTTTGATTTCATTCATTACATACGGTTTCTACCAGCTTTTTTAGTTTGTATATATTTTCATTGTAAATAAAGTGTAAATATAGTGTTGTCAAGTTTGCTATCTTAGTTCCAGAAATTTCGTTTATTTGAGTGACTGAACTTGAACTTGAGGGGGCTAATCAGCTAGCAAGAAAGCTGCGCACGGATGCCAAGCATTGCTGATTTAATTTTGGCGAAGCCATTTGCCAGTCTTCCTTTCGAGGAAAAAATTAAAATTAAAGAGCAGGGTAGACCAACACCTCAAACTGACTTGGTGAAAAAGGTAGGGAATAATACTCGTTCCTTTCAGCTCTCCTGGTACGAGAAAGTGAATTGGCTAACAGCAAGTGACCCACATCAACAACAGTAAATAGGCTACTTTAGTAATATGTCATGGATGGACCAAAAATATAGAATCTATTTAAAATGTTTATGCTGAGTATATTATATTGGAATATATATATATTTTCTGGGTATGAATTAAACACAGCTACAATTTGGAAAACATTTTTAAACAAAAACACAGCCGAGAACATTTCACACTACAGACCTGGATTAAAAGTGAAGGGTTATCAAAATTGTCAATAAAACATTTCTCAGTCAAAATAAGTAAAATATAGGGAAAATGTCATTGAATGAAATGTGTGGCACCCAGCTCTACTGCTGAGGTTCCTGACAAAGAGCTGCTTTCAATAATGATCAATTTTTAAACAACATGCCACAATTTTAAAATATAAAATGTTAAAATATACCCCCCCAACACCACCATCATGTATATTGGACAGTAGGCTAATGGGCCAAAAGAACCTGTTATTTCACAGTTTGTGACCCTGCCAACAATCAGCCAGATCAGAGGCAAGAGTATGGGCAAAATTGATGTTTTTTCTTTTAAAATCTGGAAATATCGTAACCGACCAGCCTCCTCTGTTTGAAAGACTACCAGCCGCCACTGACGGCTGGGGAAGAATTTTGTCGCAACCTTCATGCATATGGACTTTGTGAGAAGTGAAGAGTAAACAAAGAAACAGCCGGGGACTTTAGCACTTCGTGACTAAAAAAAGTACCGTAAAATAACGACACATACAGTAGCAAGAAAAGTACTTGGAGAACAATAAGGACGTAGCTGAGAGGGAAATACAAACCTTTCACCAAGTGATCACTGCAAACTCGAGCATGCTTCGACTCGGCTCCCTTCGATTTCACTGAGAGGTTCAAAAGCCACCTTTCTCGACGCCTTTTTGTGAAATCCTGTGTTTGTTCACGCTTTTTTATTAGTTCATGTGGAACCCTGAAGAAACTTTTATCAGTTTCACGGTTTGATCGATTCGAACAGCCTAAAACAATGCAAGTGTAAGGCATTTTTCATGCGAGCAATGCACCTTCTCCGTACAAACGCTTTGTCAACTGAGCTTTGGTCGACCACCAGCTAGTTTTGAATAACTAATGAGGCGGATGTGACGTCACGTGAAACCCAGCAATGTACATGCATACATACATACAGTGCCTTGAAAAAGTATTCATACCCCTTGAACTTTTTCACATTTTTCCACCTTACAACCACGAATTTAAAAGTTTTTTATTGAGATTTTATGTGATAGACCAACACAGAGTAGCACATAATTGTGAAGTTAAACAAAAACGATAAATGGTCTTCAAAATTTTAAACAAATAAAAATCTGAAAAATGTGGTGTGCATTTGTATTCAGCCCCCTGTACTCTGATACCTCTAAATACAATCCAGTGCAATCAATTGCCTTCAGAAGTCATCTAATTAGTTAATAGAGTCCTACTGTGTGTAATTTACTCTCAGCATAAATACACTTGTTCTGTGAAGGCCTCAGTGGTTTGTTAGAGAACACTGAAGAACAAACAGCATCATGAAGACCAAAGAACTCACCAGACAGGTCAGGGATAAAGTTCTGGAGAAGTTTAAAGCAGGGTTAGGTTATAAAAAAAATATCCCAAGCTCTGAACATTTCAAGAAGCACTGTTCAATCCATCATTCAAAAGTGGAAAATGTATGGCACAACTGCAAACCTACCAAACCTACCAAGACTGACAGAGCGAGCAAGGAGAGGACTGGTCAGAGAAGCAGCCAAGAGGCCCATGATCACTCTGGAGGAGCTGCAGAAATCCACAGGTCAGGTGGGAGAATCTGTGCACAGGACAACTATAAGTCGTACACTCCACAAATCTGGCCTTTCTGGAAGAGTGGCAAGAAGAAAGCCATTGTTGAAAGACAGGCATAAGAAGTCCCGTTTGCAGTTTGCCAGAAGCCATGTAGGGGACACAGCAAACATGTGGAAGAAGGTGCTTTGGTCAGATGAGACCAAAGTTGAACTTTTTGGCCTAAATGCAAAGTGCTATGTGTGGCGGAAAACTAACACTGCTCATCGCCCTGCACACACCATCCCCACTGTGAAACATGGTGGTGGCAGCATCATGCTATGGGGATGCTTTTCTTCAGCAGGGACAGGGAAGCTGGTCAGAGTTGATGGGAAGATGGATGGAGCTAAATACAGGGCAATCCTGGAAGAAAACCTGTTGGAGGCTGCAAAAGACTTGAGACTGGGAAGGAGATTCACCTTCCAGCAAGACAATGACCCTAAACATACAGCCAGAGCTACAATGGAATGGTTTAGATCAAAGAATATTCATGTGTTAGAATGGCCCAGTCAAAGTCCAGACCTAAATCCCATTGAGCATCTGTGGCAAGACTTGAAAATTGCTGTTCACAGATGCTCTCCATCCAATCTGGCTGAGCTTGAGCTATTTTGCAAAGAAGAATGGGCAAAAATTTCAGTGTCTAGATGTGCAAAGCTAGTAGAGACATACCACAAAAGACTTGCAGTTGTAATTGCAGCAAAAGGTGGCTCTACAAAGTATTGACGCAGGGGGGCTGAATACTAATGCATGCCACATTTTTCAGATTTTTATTTGTTTAAAATTTTGAAGACTATCATTTTCGTTTCACTTCACAATTATGTGCTACTCTGTGTTGGTCTATCACATAAAATCTCAATAAAAAAACTTTTAAGTTCGTGGTTGTAAGGTGGAAAAATGTGAAAAAGTTCAAGGGGTATGAATACTTTTTCAAGGCACTGTACATACATACATACATACATACATACATGACAATGTTCATCCTTTGGGGTTGAAGGTGACCATGACTTCAATTTGGTGGACGGCGACTGTGGGTCCAGAGATGACTGATGAGGTCAATCCGAGCTTTGAAGGTACGCCCACATGTTGGGCACATATAGGTAGGTGCTGTAGTCGGGGTGATGATAGTTCGAGCCTTCCGTGCAGCTCGCTTTTTCTGGGCCTCGGCAATGCATTTCAACTATTGTGGGAGTGTAAGCACTAATCAACGTTGCGTTGTTCTTGCCTCTAAGTGTGAGCTGAAGTATCATCAGGTGATCATTGATGCCCTTTGGGAGTTTGGTAAGTTTCTAGGCAAGGTAGGACTTTACAACAAATCTAACACCTGCCTCTCGCCGTTCAGTGCTGCTACAACCACTCCAGAAGAAGGTATAACCACCACCACGTTCCATGAGCTGGTGCTTGTCCGCTAGACATGTTTCACTGAGGGCAGCTATGTCTACATTGTAGCGAGCTAGTTCCCTGGCGACTAGTGCAGTTCTTCTCTGCAGCCTGTCTGCTTTGATATTATCCAGTAGAGTGCACACATTCCATGTGCCAATGTTGAGTACCTTCACTATTTTATTTATTTTCTTATTTGTTGTATTCCGACTGCTGAGTGGGATCGCCGCCAATCGTGGTGTGCTGGCCAGGTGAAGCAAGCTATGTTTGGGTCACCTTTTCTAGCCCCTTCCTCTATGGAGGTGAGGAGATCATAGCCTAAACAAGGCTGGTCAGACACCCAGGGGGATACCAAACTCCGCTGCTGTTTCGTTCCAGCAGAGCGACCCTAAGCCCTGGGCTGCCTGTGTGCAGGTTCGTGACTACAGCTTCCAGTGCTTCCACACCTGCTGCTTCGCCACTTGACAATCGCCACAGGACTTGAATTTGAATTTGTCGTACATACACATACATACGTACACTTCATTATGAGTTTTGTAACCTATTGTGCTTTTCTCTTGTCAGTTTGAGCTGGTATCATCACAAGTTGAGCAGTGCAGCTCAGAGTTGAAGAGCACTAAGAGTGAAACTGCCAATCTAAAGAGACTGATCACAAAGCTGCAGGCAGATATAACGGCTGTTAAAGTGGAGGTAAGAACCACTACAACTCTCTCACACACTCATATCATATATTAAGTATAGTAAACGCCATGGCATCAAATCGGCAGGAAACGGCAAAACTACCAGTTCGCCAGTGCAAAGATGTGACATTAATGAATAAAGTCCAATCTTCTGTTGGTTATTCATCATAAAGTATTCAGTGGCTATTGTCAGTTAACCAGTAACAACAGTGACACTAATAAGTACGCAAGTTATGTAGGTATATACAAGGTATAGGTATATTAGATATTCTCTTCTTAGTGAATTTGTTTTGTGACTCACTGAACACCATTACTGTAGTGAAGCATGGTGATGGTAGCCATGGGCGGATCTACCAGGGTGGCATAGGGTGGCAAATGCCACCCTAAAAGAAAGCCTTGCCACCCCTGCTGCCACCCCAGTTGGCAGCGACGAATTCAAAGAAAGATTACTGCCAATTTGACATTTACGTGCACGAATTTCCAATGTCCGACTGCGGCAAATGCAGCACGAGATAACGCCAGAGATTGGTTGTTTTGGAAAATTGAGAGGCGCGAAGCGAGGGAGCCAGGAGTCGCGAGGAAAGGAGACACGGGAGGAAAGAGGTAAAAGCTGATTAACTATCTATCAAGAAATGAAATTATAATGAATGAACAGTGCTAGCATAGTTGCGATGCTGATTTTGAGAGGATAAAAATCAGGTTGGAGAACGTTATTTAGCTAACTATAAATTTGTGAAGCGTTTTGCTGAGCAACATGGAAATCGCCGCATTCAGCTGTTGTAGGCATGACAAGTTCATGTTCTGCTCACTGGTGAGCCTTTACAAAGCGTGAGGAAAAAACCTATAAAATGTGACACTGGTGTAAATGGTTTAAATCATGCTGAACTTGAAGCAGTGTTGTTATTGTTGTTGTTTTTTAGTGTCTGTTCTTTTGCATGTACAGTATAAAACTGTCCAGAAACAGTATAGACCTCATCTGAGAATGTGTGTTCTTCGTGAACAATAAAAGCATGAGATTAAGTTTGTCTGTACGAGTTTGTAAATGGCAGCCCGTGCCCTTTTGTAGTGTGTACATACTATTTGTCATCAAACTGTGATAACTGTGATTAAATTCAGTATATATACGTCTGTAATACATTGCCACCCCTCAAAAATTCCTGCCCCCCTCTTGCCACCCCATAAATATTTTTCTAGATCCGCCCCTGATGGTAGCATCACTCACTTTCAAGTTTAAAGTTAAAAATTTTTAACTACCTCAAAAAAAAAAACTTTAGTAAAAAAGATTTGGCTAGAAGAGGTGAGTGAATGAATCAGTGATTGTGAGAGAATTCTGTCTTTAGCTTGTGGGTTTAAGCTACAGAATGTGTTGGGATTCCCACAGACTTTCTGTCTCTGGAGGCACCAAAAGTTGTGAAGATCGCTGTCTCTGTAGCCACAGTTATCTTTTTGATCCATTGTTGACTAGGTTAGAAATATTGCTCTTCCATTTCAATATTTTATGGGCCTCCTACCTCCAGTCACACACTAGACACACACACACACACACAAAACTGTTTTAGCTTGCTACAATTTTTTTTTTGAGATCATAGTGAAATTGTTGTATTATTTAGCATGAATTTATGATTGATATACTTGGGAGGGGCGGCACGGTGGTGTAGTGGTTAGCGCTGTCGCCTCACAGCAAGAAGGTCCGGGTTCGAGCCCCGTGGCCGGCGAGGGCCTTTCTTTCTGTGTGGAGTTTGCATGTTCTTCCCGTGTCCGTGTGGGTTTCCTCCGGGTGCTCCGGTTTCCCCCACAGTCCAAAGTCATGCAGGTTAGGTTAACTGGTGACTCTAAATTGACCGTAGGTGTGAATGTGAGTGTGAATGGTTGTCTGTGTCTGTGTGTCAGCCCTGTGATGACCTGGCGACTTGTCCAGGGTGTACCCCGCCTTTCACCCGTAGTCAGCTGGGATAGGCTCCAGCTTGCCTGCGACCCTGTAGAACAGGATAAAGCAGCTAGAGATAATGAGATGGGAGATGAGATGTTTAGAGGACCTCATGGATATGTGATCAGTCAGTGGTGGAGAACACAAGATATCATTGTAAAGGCTAGTATGTCTGTTTTCTTCTGAAAAATAACAGGAAATGTTTTAGCCAATCAGAAGTCTGTGTTTCAAATAAAGAAAGTCCTTTTACAATGATTTTTAATAGGAGCCACCATTTTGTTTTGGTACCGTCCTGGGGTGGTCCTATGGTGGGTCTTCCAAAAAGTGACCCGAGTTAAAAACTGAAAGAGTTCAGACTGGGGCAGCATGGTGGTGTAGTGGTTAGCACTGTCGCCTCACAGCAAGAAGGTCCGGGTTCGAGCCCCGTGGCCGGCGAGGGCCTTTCTGTGCGGAGTTTGCATGTTCTCCCCGTGTCCGCGTGGGTTTCCTCCGGGTGCTCCGGTTTCCCCCACAGTCCAAAGACATGCAGGTTAGATTAACTGGTGACTCTAAATTGAGCGTAGGTGTGAATGTGAGTGTGAATGGTTGTCTGTGTCTATGTGTCAGCCCTGTGATGACCTGGCGACTTGTCCAGGGTGTACCCCGCCTTTCGCCCGTAGTCAGCTGGGATAGGCTCCAGCTTGCCTGCGACCCTGTAGAACAGGATAAAGTGGCTAGAGATAATGAGATGAGATGAGAAGAGTTCAGACTTCAGCGTTTTCCAGGATTCACTCACGCTTGTGTTGGTTCTGGACAATAAAAGTGTTTAAGGCAACTTCTTTTGTGTAAGTATATTTTTGGCTACTTTTGAGTTACAGACTTCCACGACATGATCGTATCTGCACCAATGTTAGCATGAACAATTTTCTCCTTTGTCACTTCTGGGATTGCTAGATTCTAAGATGCTATTTACTTCTGGTTATTCCTGTTCAAGAAAGCTTATAGTTGCTAGTAAGTAAAGAGAGAGAGAGGAGTACAAATGTTAAAATTTAACTGCCACACGTAGATACAGCATGTACTTTTAATGTTTTGTGTGTGTGTGTGTGTGTATCTTTGCAGTGTAAGAGCAAGGAAGGCCAGATTGTGGAGGCGGAGCATTGTGGTGAGGAGGCAGTGTCTAACACTAAGCAACAAATTAAAGAACTGGAGGAGGCACTGCGGAAGGCCAAGCAGGATATGGTAAAGCAGGTTCGTGAATACCAGGAGCTGATGAACATCAAACTGGCACTGGACATTGAGATCGCCACCTATAAGAAGCTTCTGGAAGGAGAAGAGAACCGGTGAGAGAAATATGATTAAAATAGGGTGAAATCTAACAGGTCATTGTAATGAGGATGCACCAATTTCACTCATGGCCTTGACATAGTGTATGCCTTTAATTGGTCAATAATATTATGTCGTTTACAATTAATGTAATCACTCTCTGTGTGTCATCCATCAGAATTGGTCAAGAATCTGTTGTACGTTTCCAGAGAGTGCCAAACATCAGTAAGTATTATGCATTTATTGATTTATGTTAGAGACACCACAAATACCATATATCGATCCAAATATATTTTCCAGCCAATCAGAAGTGTGCCTAATTTAACTCATTTAAGACTTCATCATATTTATTGCTCCATTAGTTAACGTGGAGCTTAGTATAAACCAGTAAAAAGCTGAATGTTTTTTTTTCCTGTAGCAAAAACATCACTAATTTATTTTGCATTTTGTGAAATCAACAGGGTCAAAATTACACATACAGAGTCAAAAAATGTACATATGTACAAAGGATTTGTTTGATAGCACTCACTGACATACACACAGCAGAATGGGAAAGTCCAAGAAGCTCAGTGCAGATCTGAGAAAAAGGATCATCGATTTACACAACTCAGGAATGTCCCTTGGAGCTATTTCCAAACAACTGCAGCTTCCAAGATCATCAGTTCAAATAATTCTATGTCAGTACAAGTTACTGGGAGGTGTAGCCACTTTGCTCAGCCACTTTGCTGGAAGAAGACCCAAAACTGTCCCCCTCAGCTGAGAGGAAATTTATCCGGATGGTCAGGAACAACCTCCCCACGTTTAAAGCTAGACTGCTTTTCAGATTTTTCAAGCGTAGGTCATAAAAAGAATTTTCCCTGACACCGAATTATTTTTGTTTAGCGGACCGAAAGCTACTGAATTCGAATCACAGACTTCCAATTTTATTCGTTTTTTAAAAATAGAACAAAAAATGAATTTAAGGCCACGTGACCCGAAATTCTGTGTTATTTTTTTCTTGCTTCACCATGACACAATACAAGATACTACATCATGCATCACATGGTGGGCTTTTGCCGTTCGCGCAAGGCATTGTGGGCATGGGCGCCGCCAGGGGGGGAAAGGTTAGAACAATTCTAGGGGCCCAGCACTGCCATGGGGCCCTTTAAGGGGCTGATAAAATGATTTTAATAAGACTTTTGAAATAATAACAATGCAGTATTCCATCTGGTAAAATGAGCTAATTGAACAAGGTTGTCTATTTCTTGAGTTCTTCAACATAGTCATTTAACCCTCCCCCTTTTGCGAAATGGTACGGTCCAGTTCTGGTAGAAGCGCGATGCGTTAAATCTGTGTGCTGATCAGTGCAACGCTACTTGCTGCTGTGTCGCGGTGCAGCAGCCAGCCAGCCAGCAGTGGAGTGCGTACAGTCTATGATCGCTAAATATGAAGAGTGGCTGTCAAAAACGTAAAGAAAGGCAGCTGAAAGCTGAGAGGGACCGGAGAGGCAGGCAACTGGTCACTCAGTTTTTCCCAAAGAAAGGTAGCTATCGCTCACATGTGTGTTCAAAATACTAGCGAATGGTAAATGAACAGTATGAACGTGGTTGGATTAGCCTATCAAGAGAACACTTTTACAGTTTGTACAGTGACATTTTTTCCATTTTAATAACTGAACTGACTTGTGTGATAAACAAGATGAAATATTACGCTATGCTTGTGCTAATAACTAGTGCTAATAACCAGTTTCATAACTAATGGGGTGCCCTAAATATGCACAGATTCAGCCTCAGGGGGACCTCCGCCCTACCAAACCACTGAACCGCCCTTTGGAGAAGGAGGTAAGCAGCAATACAACCCATAAATGCTTTAGGATTGAAGTTTTTAATGAGCGAGCGCCATATACAGTTTGCTAGATTAAAGTGTTGCTAATAACGGACACCAGTCAAGTGTTTGACATGGTTACATGTGTGGAATGTTCACACGTTCTAAACCACTGGTTTCAAATTGAGGCGCTGGAGAAAGCGCAGCACACATAAAAGAGGGATAGAGGTTACAACATATGAAGAAATACGTACGTAATTGATCAAATTGAAATGTCACTCCGTGTCATTTTGAAATAAATTCATAATAAGATGTTTCCTGTCGCGGCACGGTGGTGTAGTGGTTAGCGCTGTCGCCTCACAGCAAGAAGGTCCAGGTTCGAGCCCCGTGGCTGGCGAGGGCCTTTCTGTGTGGAGTTTGCATGTTCTCCCCGTGTCCGCGTGGGTTTCCTCCGGGTGCTCCGGTTTCCCCCACAGTCCAAAGACATGCAGGTTAGGTTAACTGGTGACTCTAAATTGACCGTAGGTGTGAATGTGAGTGTGAATGGTTGTCTGTGTCTATGTGTCAGCCCTGTGATGACCTGGTGACTTGTCCAGGGTGTACCCCGCCTTTCGCCTGTAGTCAGCTGGGATAGGCTCCAGCTTGCCTGCGACCCTGTAGAAGGATAAAGCGGCTAGAGATAATGAGATGAGATGTTTCCTGTCTTTTATGGGTAACATTTGTAAGGCTACTGAGTAGAGTTCATTTAAATGCATCAAACTTGAATGCATCAAACTTTTTCATGCATTAACTCTGCTTATGCTCAAATTTCTGTCTAGACACACTTTGCTTTGAACATATTCCCTTTTTGCAGAACAGTACACACAGCTTTCTACCTAACACACAACAATCCATGGGATTCCCATAGGTATTTTGATGCTGGGTAGAAAACTTTTTCTATGATTTATTAGCAGTCACATCACACATTTCACTACCAATTGTCCTAGCACAAGAAGGCATGTGGCAAAATCTTGAATTTTCATTTATGATTGTAAATGCACCAGAATTAGTCACTGACCAGTTTTCATCTAGTCTCTGGTAGGTTAATACATAAAATGTAATAACAAAGTCACAAACTCAAGGTCCATGGGCTATCAAAAGTCAAATAATGACAATAGTGCAATTGTGACGAGGGTGGGCAAAGTTGAGGGGCCCAAAATTCTAATCTTTCATGGGGCCCAAAATTTCTGGCGGCGCCCCTGATTGTGGGATACAAATTTGAAACAGGAGAGAAAAATGGAGGACGCAAGTGTGCGAATGAAACGTGAAAGACCGACTACAGTAACGGAAAGAAAGCGAGAAGAAAAGACGTTATGTTATATACAAAGGAAAGGAAACGCAGGACCAAACTAATAAATATCGGCGTTCAGCGAGCACCTCGGTGCGATCAGCTGTTCGTTTAGCGACAGAATGATGGAACTGTCAGTGCACGCTCAAAGGGAAACCTGCGCATGCGCACACACACGGACTTCCTCTGTCTGCACGAAGCGAGCGATTTCATGCACATTATTTGCTTTAATCCCCTCAAATTAAATAACTTCCCAGCCACGGAATGGCCTGATATTTTGTCAGATATTACAGAAATAGACATATATCACAATTCAGAGGGAACTAAATTTCACTGATTTTATGAAATCAAAAGGCCGTCTAGCTTTAATGTAAGCTGTAATATAAACTTGTGTTTGTTTTCCAGGTTACACTGAGCCTGTGCAAACTATCACTTGCACCAACGTTATCATTAAGGAGATCACGACTCAGGACAACTTCATCTCCGCTAAAGTCTAATTGTCTTAAAAAGTTATTTTTCTTCACCTGGCCTTTTGTCTCTTTCATATATGTGATCTCTTGCCTGTACCTAATACTGAACAAGCCAGGAACATAACATTTTTTCTCTTAGTACTGAAAAATATGAAGTCTTTGATATATTCTGTTCCCAGAGTGAGAAATTGAGCAAATGGGTGAATGAATGTGTGTTCATGAGAGAGAGAGAGAGAGAGAGAGAGAGAGAGAGAGAGAGATTATGTACATGTGAGTGATCCAGTGGTTGACAGAGCGAGCGTGTAAATGATCTTTATACATCACCTAATGTTTTGTATTTTGCGTTCAACATTTTTATCCAATATCATGCAACCAAACCATACTTACGACCTTCATTCCAATTCTCCACACCTGAAAAAATTCAAAACACCCAATAATTTAGCTTTTTTTTTTTTTTTAACTTTTGTTGAAGTGAATACTCTAAAATTTGAAAAACTAACCAAGACATATTACTCCAACCAAGGAGGGTTACAAATGACTTCATTTTATTGGAATAATCTATTTCTAATTGAAAAAAAAAAATCCGTATGAATCTAATTAGTCTTTATAACACACTACGTACAGTATTTTGTTTTACAGCTAACACTTGTGCTGTCTTTTAATTATAGCCTTAAATACTTTACCCTCCAAGTATACCTATAGCTTTAGCTCGTGAACTAGCCTTCCTCCATGCAGGCTTTTCCCCAAGCGGTTGTAGTGCTCGAAAATTCATTTTCAGCTCCCCCAAGAACACAATATTCAAATTAGGTCATTTCGTAGACGTGAAAGTTGAGTGGAGATGTTTACAACAGATACATTCACCGGCCACTTTAACAGGAACTTGTTCTTGATTCTAAGATTCCTGTTCTTGGCTGCAGGACTGGAACCCAATGTGCTCTTCTGCTGTTGCATGCCGAGATGCTTTTCTGCTCACCAAAGTTGTAAAGAGTGATTATACGAGTTACTATATCCATCCTGCCTGGCAAAAAAAAAGCTTGAACCAATCTGTCCAAGAGGCCGAAATGAGTTTCCTTCGCAGGGTGGCTGGGCGCTCCCTTAGAGATGGGGTGAGAAGCACAGTCACTCGGGAGGAGCTCGGAGTAGAGCCGCTGCTCCTCCACATCGAGAGGGATCAGCTGAGGTGGCTCGGGCATCTTTTTCGGATGCCTCCTGGACGCCTCCCTGGGGAGGTGTTCCAGGCATGTCCCCCCGGGAGGAGGCCCCGGGGAAGACCCAGGACACGCTGGAGGGACTATGTCTCTTGGCTGGCCTGGGAACGCCTCGGTGTTCTTCGCGAGGAGCTGGTCGAGGTGTCTGGGGAAAGGGAAGTTTGGGCTTCCATGCTTAGACTGCTGCCTCCGCGACCCGGTCCCGGATAAGCGGAAGAAGATGAGACGAGACCAATCTGTCCATTTTCCTCTGACCTTTCTAATCAACAAGGCGTTTATTTCCACCCACAGAACTGTCACTCACTCATTCAGTGTTTTTTGTTTTTCGCACCATTCTGTCTGTGTAAACTCTAGAGACTGTTTGTGAAAACCCCAGGAGATCAGGAGCAGTTTCTGAAATACTCAAACCAGTCCATCTGGCTCAATGCCACAGTGAAAGAAAGTCACACTCTGAGATCACAATTTTTCCCGTTCTGACGTTTGAATACTGTGAACGTTAATTAACTGAAGCTCGATTTGTATCTGCATGATTTTGACCGCATTGTGATGCTGTCAAGTAGGGCTGCGTACCGGTACTGTACCGTGAAAATCGATTCGGTACAGGTCCAAAATACCGGATCATGAAGTACCGGTACTGTACCGATATAAATTTACACCAAGTATATGCTTATTTTGTGACTGGAGATGTGTAAATCCTACCACAAAGACAAAAATTTAGCACTGGAAAAGACATAAAATGCCGCGCTGAAACTTGAAATCAGAGCCATCTTTGATCTGAGATCCTCTCGCCACAGTCTCACGAGACATTGCGAGAGCTTGGCTGATCCAGCGTTCTGATTGGTCAAAAAGACTCAAAAGCAGGTCAGCCATTTTTCCTTTGCTGGCATTGGCGGCCTTTGTTGCTTTGTGTAATTTTGCCGCGTAAGTTAAAGGCCGCGGAGTGAATTTGTTTGTCATGCCACGTGGGAAGACCAGTAAGGTCTGGGATCACGTAACAAAGCTTTCAGGGGGCCAGAACGCAAGGTGCAAAACCTCTGTAATGCCACCATTCAGTGCAGCGGTGGAACGTCTAACATAGCAAAACATTTACGCCGTCATCACAAGATTGAGACAACTCCACATGAGTCTGGAACGAATCATTGCGTCCATGTTCAACATTAAGGGTAAGTTTTTGTTTTGTTAAGCTAAGAATGTAGTAGAATTCTGTAGTACTCTAGTCACTTCTCAGATACTTTGAAAGTTTTAACTATATGTTGTCTGTACTCTGTAGTACTCTAGTGTAGTCACTTCTCGCTGTGAGACAACTTATGACTTTTTGTCCCAAGTTAACCAAGTGTGAGACAGAGAGGGTGACTGAGAAGTGAGGTAGGAAACCTAGTTATGTTCGGTTTTCTTTGAATAAAGATACTGACAAGTTGTCAACAGGTTTATTAATGTTTCTGTCATTACTGAAGAAGTTCAGAAGAACACGTTAATTTGTCAAATTGTTCAGGTACAGGTCCGGACCTGTACCTAAACCTCTGTACCGGTACCTGATGTCATGTTTAGGTATGCAGCCCTACTGTCAAGGGATCAGCTGATTAGAGAACTGCATAATAAAACAGCAGGTGTATGTATGAGTGTTCCTAATAAACTGGCCAGGGAGTGTAATGCATTGGTTTTTGTTGTGAAGTGTATTTTAAGCTTTATCTTTGGAAAACACACTGACCATTTTGAATGATGACATTCAGGGGGATCTATAAGGATTTGTTATTTACACATCATACTGATATTTGTGTGTGTCCCGTTTCAATAATAATCGATTTCTTCTTATTGTTGCATGGATTAATTTCAGTCGTTGCCCTGATGCATGGATCCAGATCATATTTTGCAGATCATTTCCCGCTGAATAGCTTTGCTCATGTCTCATTTTCTTCCTGCCAAATGTTCAGCTGTACCAGAGTTTTCAATAAACACTTTTTTATACATAGCGATGGATTACACAGATTTGTCACCTAATATACTCTTTATAGCTCAAAGAAACAATCAAGAGCAAGAATGTTCATGAGAACAATTTAAAAAAAAAAAGACAAAATGACAAAAAATGATTTGAGCAACGGGGCGGCACGGTGGTGTAGTGGTTAGTGCTGTCGCCTCACAGCAAGAAGGTCTGGGTTCGAGCCCCGTGGCCGGCGAGGGCCTTTCTGTGCGGAGTTTGCATGTTGTCCGCGTGGGTTTCCTCCGGGTGCTCCGGTTTCCCCCAAAGACTTGCAGGTTAGGTTAACTGGTGACTCTAAATTGACTGTAGGTGTGAATGTGAGTGTGAATGGTTGTCTGTGTCTATGTGTCAGCCCTGTGATGACCTGGCGACTTGTCCAGGGTGTACCCCGCCTTTCGCCCGTAGTCAGCTGGGATAGGCTCCAGCTTGCCTGCGACCCTGTAGAACAGGATAAAGCGGCTAGAGATAATGAGATGAGATTTGAGCAACCTTTAAGGGTACCAATAATTTTGTAAAACACAGAAATACAAAAAGTCATGCTAATACAAACTTGTAGACAGCATAGGGTCGCTAAAATAAAAAACACACTATATCCTGCTAATAAACAGACAGACTTATTAAAATGTCATGATATTACAATACAAATGTGATGCACTGAGTTTAGGGTTTTCTTTTTTTTTTAAATGCACTTATTTTTCACATCAAACAGACAGCCCTGAGATTCTGTAAATCTGCGTCTGGTCTCGTGGACACATTAAACCATGCAGTGTGCATTATTACAGAATTCCCAGTAAATGAAGCATTAATATCCTGCATATATTCAAAACACTTTGCAGTCTATAAGCTTCTCGCTGTGTAAAAGCACACATTGTGTTAATATTCTATCGTTTCGTAGACGTCCATCAGCTCAAAAACATCCTCGCTGAAGTCATTATACTGCATACTGTAAAAGAAACAAACACAATGAGATAACACTGAGCTGCAGCTCTGTAACTGTGTGTGTGTGTGTGTGTGTGTGCGCCGTGCCTGATGAGACTTGTACTTACTTCAGATGCAAGACTGGACGGTCTTGAACGAGCTTGACCAATCGGGGAACAGAAATATCCGTGAGATTGTTGTTCTTTAGAATCAGGCTCGTTAAAGAGCTACAAGCCTGAACAGCTTCACACAGCTCGTCGACGCAGGCGTCCGTCAAGTTCACCATCTCCAGACTGCCAAGACAAACACCGAACACGACGGTTTGTTAGAACTAGTGCCAACTAAGGAAAAAGCACATACAGTATAAAGTTACATTTAAAAACGGGTTTGTGTGAAAGGCTGTATTCGAAAAACGGTCTAAATGTGTGTTGTTCCATTTAAATGGGAAACGGGAACTTGGAATTGCGTCATTTTCAACCTTGTTTGAGCTACAAAATAGGGGGGAAAATCTTCTATTCGCAAAAATCTAACCTAAAAAGTTGGGACAAAGTGCAAATTGTAAATTAAAACGGAATGCAATAATTTACAAATCTCAAAAACTGATATTGTATTCACAATAGAACAGACAACATATCAAATGTCGAAAGTGAGACATTTTTAAATTTCATGCCAAATATTGGCTCATTTGAAATTTCATGACAACAACACATCTCAAAAAAGTTGGGACAGGGGCAATAAGAGGCTGGAAAAGTTAAAGGCACAAAAAAGGAACAGCTGGAGGACCAAATTGCAACTCATTAGGTCAATTGGCAATAGGTCATTAACATGACTGGGTATAAAAAGAGCATCTTGGAGTGGCAGCAGCTCTCAGAAGTAAAGATGGGAAGAGGATCACCAATCCCCCTAATTCTGCGCCGACAAATAGTGGAGCAATATCAGAAAGGAGTTCGACAGTGTAAAATTGCAAAGAGTTTGAACATATCATCATCTACAGTGCATAATATCATCAAAAGATTCAGAGAATCTGGAAGAATCTCTGTGCGTAAGGGTCAAGGCCGGAAAACCATACTGGGTGCCTGTGATCTTCGGGCCCTTAGACGGCACTGCATCACATACAGGCATGCTTCTGTATTGGAAATCACAAAATGGGCTCAGGAATATTTCCAGAGAACATTATCTGTGAACACAATTCACCGTGCCATCCGCCGTTGCCAGCTAAAACTCGATAGTTCAAAGAAGAAGCCGTATCTAAACACGATCCAGAAGCGCAGACGTCTTCTCTGGGCCAAGGCTCATTTAAAATGGACTGTGGCAAAGTGGAAAACTGTTCTGTGGTCAGACGAATCAAAATTTGAAGTTCTTTATGGAAATCGGGGACGCCGTGTCATTCGGACTAAAGAGGAGAAGGACGACCCAAGTTGTCATCAGCGCTCAGTTCAGAAGCCTGCATCTCTGATGGTATGGGGCTGCATTAGTGCGTGTGGCATGGGCAGCTTACACATCTGGAAAGACACCATCAATGCCGAAAGGTATATCCAGGTTCTAGAGCAACATATGCTCCCATCCAGACGACGTCTCTTTCAGGGAAGACCTTGCATTTTCCAACATGACAATGCCAAACCACATACTGCATCAATTACAGCATCATGGCTGTGTAGAAGAAGGGTCCGGGTACTGAACTGGCCAGCCTGCAGTCCAGATCTTTCACCCGTAGAAAACATTTGGCGCATCATAAAACGGAAGATACGACAAAAAAGACCTAAGACAGTTGAGCAACTATAATCCTACATTAGACAAGAATGGGTTAACATTCCTATCCCTAAACTTGAGCAACTTGTCTCCTCAGTCCCCAGACGTTTACAGACTGTTGTAAAGAGAAAAGGGGATGTCTCACAGTGGGAAACATGGCCTTGTCCCAACTTTTTTGAGATGTGGTGTTGTCATGAAATTTAAAATCACCTAATTTTTCTCTTTAAATGATGCATTTTCTCAGTTTAAACATTTGATACGTCATCTATGTTCTATTCTGAATAAAGTATGGAATTTTGAAACTTCCACATCATTGCATTCTGTTTTTATTTACAATTTGTACTTTGTCCCAACTTTTTTGGAATCAGGGTTGTATTTAGTGATCTGTATAGTCAGTCAGTGTTCTAGATTTAAAAGTGAATAACTGGACATCTCGGTGTTCATTGATCGAAAGCAAAGAATAACAACATTTACAGTATAACAGATTTAAAAATAAAGAAAATGCTTTCCGAGTACAGGGGGGTGTTTTATTTGTTTTTTCCCCCCAACTGGAGCAACAAGCGCAGTTTAATTTAATTATCAAACACGGCATAATTTGTCAAAGTGAGTGTAGAACAAGTTCGAATTCTGCACATAAGAATCATTAGTACATGCTAGAACCAAGTTTTCCAAAGTGTGCCCCTGGTGGGCCATGTAGGTACTGCATATGTGCTGCAAGAAATCATTTACAATAAATAAATATTTTTTTTAAATTTTAAATTTCATGATCAGGTTTGAAATTATATCATTAAATATTTACATTTTAAAAAGTAATAACTATTAGTATAAATATGGAGGCGATTAAAGAAAATCGCATGCGCTGATTGGTCGAGAAATTTGGATTATTTCTCGATAATCACCTCGGGCGATTCGGCAAAATGGCGGCCGAGCACTTCATCACCGGAAATGAGGAAAAATTACAAATAATGAAAGAAAATGTTGTTCTTAAAAGCACTAGAGATGCTGCGAAGTTTGGTCTAAAACTATTCAAAAGGTAAGGTAGGATTGTGATTTATTTTATTTTATCGATTTCAAAACAAAGGATTTTATGTGACTCGGCGTAGATCAATGACAAGTCTGCGCCGCGCTGTTTATTATATTTTGCATGCTGCTTTTGAAGTTTGAAATAAAAGATTTTTTTAATATGATTATTTTTTAAAATAAAAATCACCTGTGTAAACAGTGGTGGCTCAATGAATATCGGTGAATAAAAATTAAAACAAAATCGAGGTTTTTATTCACCGATATTCACTTCACTTTCGGCGAATTATTATTAAACAAAACAAATCTATGGTATTTAAACTCCGTATTATCCTTGATTTATCTGACCCATTGTCAAGTCAAATTTATTTATGAAGCACATTTAAAAACAGGTGTTGAGCCAACATGCTGTTCAAAGGACACAAAATGGATGCGCTCTCGTTTAGATCAGAATGCAAGCATTTGAAGGAATAGGACACTTATTATGAATGTTGACTTCAACAAATAATGAACCCTGAAACAATTAAGTAAAGCGCAGTGTCTCTCCCCAGGGGTTTCAAACAGCATCCTGGTAAACTGTCATTTTGAAATAGCATTTTGCTTCTTGAAATAGCGTCAAAATCCACCCTATATGTTTCGTAAATACATTCAGTCGGTAAACAGGAAGTCGATGTGAGACAGACCTGAAAACGGTATACATGGTATAGAACCCCAAGCTGAAGCTTGGTACCAAATATAAAGCAGTTCTGATTGTTGCTGAGAAAAGTGTTACGAAAATTTTGTAAAACCACACTATATGTTTCGTAAATACATTCAGTCGGTCAACAGGAAGTCAATGTGAGACAGACCTGAAAACGGTATACATGGTATAGAACCCCAAGCTGAAGCTTGGTACCAAATATCAAGCAGTTCTGATTGTTGCTGAGAAAAGTGTTACGAAAATTTTGTAAAGCCACACTATATGTTTCGTAAATACATTCAGTCGGTCAACAGGAAGTCGATGTGAGACAGACCTGAAAACGGTATACATGGTATAGAACCCCAAGCTGAAGTTTGGTACCAAATACCAAGTGGCTATGATTTGTGGTTGCTGAGAAAAAGCGTGTTTCAGACGTACGGAAACATGGAGATACGGACAGAGGTAAACCAGTATACCTCCCCTCCTTCAGAGCAGGGGTATAATAATAATAATAATAATAATAATAATAAAAATAATAATAAATTATTATTCAATTCACAATTACACAACAAAAGGTGGAGGAGAAGAAGCAGGTCTTAGGACGCATCTTAAAAATCTCGATAGAGGAAGATACGTCATTCCTCAGCCTCGGGGCAACAACTGAAAAAGCCCCGAGACTTCAGCCGAGATCTCGGGACTATGAGGAGTAGCTGTCTGGATGACCTCGGTGATCTCAGTGCTGAGCAGGGACGAAGGAGGATGCAGATATATTTTGGAGCGAGACCATGCAAAGCTTTAAAGACAAACAACAAAATTTTGAACTCGATGTGGAACCTCACCGGTAACCAGTGGAGAGAGGCGAGTACAGGGGAGATGCGATCTTTTATTCTCGTGCCAGTTAAAAATCTAGCTGCTGTGTTTTGAACCAGCTGAAGGTGAGACAGAGAAGACTGAGCCAAACCTACAGATCAGGAGTTACCATTGTCGAGCCGAGACGTGATAAAAGCATGAAGCATTTTTTAAAAAACTGTGTATAATCTCTCTCTCTCTCTTATTCAGCTACATATTTTTGTCACATTAATTTTATTGGTTTTATATCCCCTTTTGATTTTATGATTGATCCGATATCAAGATCAACTTTACGATTTTTGTTTTATTTTTATGATTCTATTTGGTTTGATGTCTTTAGGTCTTGCCTCATTGTTTCTTTCCTTCCATTTTTTTATTCATGCTTTTTATGTATTGAACTGCATTTGCCTCGACTGTAAAGCTCTTCGGGTCAACTCCTGTTGTTTTCAAAGGAGAACTGAAGTCATTTTTAAACTTGCTTTATTTCTTAATTATCGTGTTATTCAATTACGTTTTCAGTTTTAGTAACCTTATATCGTGACTCGTATTGGCAACTAATTGCAATTAAATATTATACTTATTGGCCTGTTCGGTTTTTAGCCGTGTTGAATTTAGTTCGTTCGGTCCACGGCAGGCGTCGCTTATCCGCGCGATCTTCACGAGACTTGTGCGAGACTTCGAAACGTCAAGTGTCAGCGCCGCCATTTTGAAAACTGTTTTCCAAACGAAGTATTGCACAAAAACGAGTTTAAATGATGATTACTGCCTACTTTTTTCAGACTTTCCTGATTGCTATCAAAACAAACAAAACTTCCGGCTTGATTACGTCGGCATTCGAAAGAGGCCGCGCGAGTCTTTTGGCAACGTTGGCAGATGTCGGTCACTTTGATTTCTGCTGTATGTTTTACTCCCGTCCTACGATGTCTCGCACAGGTCTCAACGAATCTCGTTTACGGCCATTGCTTTGACATATGGACTGATATATTACAGAGCATATTTCAAACACTCATAACTTGCTACCGTATAGCAGCGACAAAATTGCGATCAAAAATGCATTCCTATATTTAATAAAATGAGAAATAGAATTTTGATGATAAAAAATTTGCCTTCAGTTCTCCTTTAAACGTGCTGTAGAAATAAAGTGACTTGACTTGAAGGACTATTTCCAAGTCCTTCCGTAAGAGAAGAGGTTTTACCATTGAAATTGGCTTCAGTTGGTAAAAATTGGACTTCATTACCACAGAAAGTTATCAAAACTGAGCGATGACCCATAAACACCCAGGTTCCTGACATTATTGCTGTTACGTCATGAAAGGTTTGGATGGGCCGCAGAAAATTTTCAGATTTCAAAATGGGCCGTGGCATTAAGATGGGAATGGCTGCACTAGACAGTTGCCATTTACGGACCACGCACACAGCTGCAATGCGTGGGCTGTTGAGAGATCCTACACGTCCTAAATCACTCTGCTTGGGCACAGCTATGTGCATTTAAATAATTAAATGACCTAAAGTATGCGGTATATACAGTATAACTTTCATTTAAAAGGGTGATTTTCATGGGCAAGCGTTTACCCCAAATTTCAGTATCCCAGCAATAGCAAATGCGAAATCTATCATCATTATTGTCTCCAACATGCTCAGTTGGCACTAATCACAGTGAGAGACGTACAGAAGAAAAAAACAAAAAAAACAACAACAACACTGGCCATCGTTGCTCATGTGTGTGTGCATAAATTAGAGTTACTTGAGGTGCTGGAGTTGGCAGTGAGGGTGTTTCAGGGCCTTCAGGATGTGTTTGGCTGCAGCGTCCCCAACTTTGTTTACTCCGATCTCAAGTTCCTTCAGTCTGGAAGCTTCACTCACCAACACACTGCCCAGGGCGCTGAACACCGGCTCCGTCAGCTCACATGCATTCATACTGACACAGAGAGAGAGAAAGGATTCACCAAATACTGCAATATACTGGCCCTGTGTCTGAAATCGCTCACTCGTTCACTACTCCCTCATCTCATCTCATTATCTCTAGCCGCTTTATCCTGTTCTACAGGGTCGCAGGCAAGCTGGAGCCTATCCCAGCTGACTACGGGTGAAAGGCGGGGTACACCCTGGACAAGTCGCCAGGTCATCACAGGGCTGCACATAGACACAGACAACCATTCACACTCACATTCACACCTACGGTCAATTTAGAGTCACCAGTTAACCTAACCTGCATGTCTTTGGACTGTGGGGGAAACCGGAGCACCCGGAGGAAACCCACGCGGACACGGGGAGAACATGCAAACTCCGCACAGAAAGGCCCTCGCCGGCCACGGGGCTCGAACCCGGACCTTCTTGCTGTGAGGCGACAGCGCTAACCACTACACCACCGTGCCGCCTGTTTAAACATATATTATGAACACAATAACTATCGAAACGTACAACACAAGCAAATTTGGAAGTCACAGTGAAATAGCAGGAAAGTTTTCACTACGATGAATGTTGGTTGGCTGTTATATCCTTAACGTTGATGTTTTGACCAATCATAAAGCAGATAACATAAGTTTTACTTCACATACAAGCTATCGTTAAACGAGATTGTGCGGGAATCAAAATGGAGGCATTCGAATAGAAATATAAACAGTGGTCTACATCTATCGACTGACGAGTTCAGTCTCAGTCACCAGGATAAACGAACCCTACCCCCCCCAATAAATAAAAAAATTCTCTCAAACAGATTTGCAATAATATAAAAAAAATAGCATTTTTGAGTCCAAAAAAGCGGAATTCCGCCAAAAAGCGGAAAAATCTCATCCCTGGGTGATGCATTGTGGGATACTTTGAGTGCACCATATAGGGTGTAATAATGCTCACTATACATTCGGACAGCACTACAAAACGGCAAACTCACTATATAGTCCACGATATAGTGTGTATGGAGTGATTTTGGACACAGGGAGGGTGTTTAAAAAAATTGATATCATTTCACAATCTAATAATTTTGCCAATTCTTGTTCAATTGACCACAAATTTTAACAGCATGTGTGGGAACTGGTCAAAATTTTATGTTTTTATCTTTTTAGGTATAGAAATGCCATTCGCTGGAAAAGAAAAGGCGTTTTGTGTGTTAGAGTACGCTCGAACAAGACTGTGCAGCGTGCATTTATGAGAGAATTCTCTTTAAAAAAAAAAAAAAATGCACCAACTGCAGTGCAGATTTGGACACGGGACAAAAAGTTCAAAGAGGAAGGCTGTGTGTGCAGCAGGGCAAAAGGATCTGGACGACCACCAGCATCGGAAGAGACGGTTGAGCGAGCAGGTTCACGAATGCTGAAAATTTGTGAAATCGTTCATGGAATCCACATACCTTTGAATTTCTCATTTCAAATTTTGAGGAATAAATCTTATATTGCTCACCATTAAGTGTGTTCAGTTTCATTTGCCTAGACCATGTAGTTTCTGGGATATCTCATCTCATCTCATTATCTCTAGCCGCTTTATCCTGTTCTACAGGGTCGCAGGCGAGCTGGAGCCTATCCCAGCTGACTACGGGCGAAAGGCGGGGTACACCCTGGACAAGTCGCCAGGTCATCACAGGGCTGACACATAGACACAGACAACCATTCACACTCACATTCACACCTACGGCCAATTTAGAGTCACCAGTTAACCTAACCTGCATGTCTTTGGACTGTGGGGGAAACCGGAGCACCCGGAGGAAACCCACGCGGACACGGGGAGAACATGCAAACTCCGCACAGAAAGGCCCTCGCCGGCCACATGGCTCGAACCCGGACCTTCTTGCTGTGAGGCGACAGCGCTAACCACTACACCACCGTGCCACCCAGTTTCTGGGATATTTACATCTCAAATAATATCAAATTTTTTAAAACTAGGGTTAGGGTTAAACACCCTGTATATATTACACACACACACACACACACACACACACACACACACACACAGGTTCCCACTCCAAGTCAAACGTCAAGTTCCCGGACTTTTCCCTGACTTTCACTAACTATAAAGCTGAATTTCCATGAGCTACAATGAACAGAAAAACAGGCCGCCTTTATCCTCAGCAGACAAAACCCAGCCTCAGTAGTTTAAACCCATCAATTTGTGAGCTTTATTTACTAATTACCTCCGCCAAGGAGGTTATGTTTTCGGTAGCGTTGGTTTGTTTGTTTGTCTGTCTGTTAGCAACATTACGGAAAACGTTATGAACGGATTGCTCTGAATTTTTTTCCAGGAGGTGTGACTGGGCACAAGTAACAATCCATTAAATTTTGGCGGTGATCCGGATCACCTTCTGGATCCCGGAATTTTTTAAAGGATTCTTGGCGGAGGTCTGCACTCTCCGAGTGCTTTTCTAGTTTACTCTGTTTTTTACCTCCGCCAAGGAGGTTATATTTTCAGTAGCGTTGGTTAGTTTGTTTGTCTGTTAGCAACATTATGGAAAAAGTTATGAACGGATTGCTCTGAAATTTTTTCCAGGAGGTGTGACTGGGCACAAGTAACAAGCCATTAAATTTTGGCGGTGATCCGGATCACCTTCTGGATCCCGGATTTTTTTTTTTAAAGGATTCTTGGCGGAGGTCTGCGCTCTCCGAGTGATTTTCTAGTTCACAAATGTTTTCAGTACAAAATTTACTTTTCACTGCTTAAACTTGGTGAAATACTTCATGGAAAATATTGTCATTTTGCCAAAATGGTACCTAAAATTTAAACATGCTACCAACAAAATTCCCTGATATTCCATGACTTGGCCAAAAATATGATCAAATCCTCTGAGTTCCCATGTCTGAAATAGAGTTTTTAAAATTCCATGACCCGTGGGAACCCTGACACACACACACACACACACACACACACACACACACACACACCATATCTTTTCCAGTGAACACTCGGGGGATTTCAGGGCATCACAGATGAGAAGCGTGCCCGATTCACCAAGCTCGTTCACAGACAGGTCCAGGTTGATCAGAGAGCAGCGTTCTGACTGAAGCATGGCTGCTAGGGACGGGCAGCAGGAACCGGTCAGCCCAGAAGAATATAAACTGCAGAAGACACACACACACACACACACACACACTTCTATTTAAACTCACACACAGCCCTGTAAAGAGGTTTTTCCTGTCTGAGTGCACAGCGACACCTTGTGTTGAGCAGAGATTATAGCAGCCAAAAGGATTTCACACACACAGTGCAATGTACATAAACTATACAAAAGAAAAAAAAAAGGATAGTTTGCTGACGATTTAATGCAACATTAATATTCACATTAAACACAACTCAGTTATCCGAGCATAATCCTTCCCCATCAATTTATTTAAAAAAAAATTCTTTATACTTATGAATGAATGGAATTAATGATGTTAAAAAATATTATGTGGGAAAAAATGTTAAGTGGATATGTGCACTGGAAGTTATATTACATTTAAAAAAAAAAAGGCGGTGTCTGAATACTTATTTCTCCTCACTATAAAACCAGAGCGTCAGCGACGCAGTAACTCACACGGCCGTACCATGAGAAACCAGACTCGTTTACGATTAGCAAAAGTTGCTCTTCACGAGAACAATTAGATCTTCCAGACAAAACAATCTGACTCAAAATCCACTGAAAACTCAGGGAGGAGTAGCGATTTTTGTGAATTGTGGACGTACAGATGGATGCCGTGTGATGACAATAGCTTATCGGCCGACATCCAGTGAGCTAAAAATAAATAAAATAAAGAATACTTCGAAAAAAATTTGCATTTTGTATTGTATGTATTTTTTTTGGATATACCATGAGGTACAGGCATAGCGTGTGTGTCTTTGCTACCTCAGCGTGTTGAGTTTGGAGCGGCCACTTTGTAGTGCTTGTGAGAGATGTTCCAGAGTGTCCTCACCCAGGAGGTTCCTGCTCAGGACCAGATTCTTCAGCTCAGAGAGAGAAGACGTCAAAGCTGATGACAGCGCAGCCAAGCACGATCCTGTCAAAGGACAGTGATCCAAGCTGTAGCGCACACACACACACAAAACACAAACAACCTGACAATGTAGGTGTGTAAAAAGCCCCAGAAATTTTTAAATAAAAATGTGTGTTTGTATGCATGTTAAAAGAGAGAGAGAGAACCCAAGTTTCTGCAGCGCGCATGTGGACGTCCCAAGGGCACCAACGAGCCGAATCAGTCCCTCATCGTTGAAGCTGTTAGCTCCCAGGTCCAAATCACGCAGTTTAGAAGTGGACAACATCGCAGCGAGAGCCTCGCTACACGCCGGGGTCAGGTTGCAGTCCCACAAGCTATACACACACACACACACACACACCAACCAGTATACACACACAGTGACCTACATGATGATAAAAAGGATTTCTCTCCCCCCCCACCCACCCAATGTAGTCTTGTCTGGATCATACTTGAGTGTGTGCACGCCGGAGTGTGCGATGGAGGAACACAGGATCTTCACTGCTTCGTCTCCCAGCTTGCAGTACTTCAGGTTGACATCGGTGGCTCGTCCGTCCTTCAGCGCCCGAGCGAAATGTCTGATCACACCCATACTCACTGTACTCTGAGCCAAACTGAAAGGTCAAACGTTAAATAAAGGTTAAGTGTCAAGAAAAAAAAGGTTATTAAACCTGTCATGTGTAATTCAATAGGCAAGTATACAATAAAGAAAGAATAACATCTTTAATTCATTGTAATCATAATATACTGTCGTACCTAAAACAAAAAGAAACTCTAAGCAGTAAGATTACACCTTATTGATTTAACCATCCCAAACCTAAAACAATCAGACAGAAAAACAAGCATTTCCATTATTTTAGGTTTAAGGAGAGTAGAGGTGTAGGGTGTAATGTTACCAGCTGTGTAGTCGGGAACTGCTTGTTGGCAGGACAATCACGTGTCTAGTCGAGCTCGTGCGAGATTGGGGGATGACGTACGCCTCCGAAAACGTGTCATTTCATATCACAGGCTTCAGATCATTCCAGATTCATTGTGTCAATTTGCACATCACCCATTTTATTTGGCATAAATTGAAAGGATGCTCTTTTGGTGCATTTTCGTGGCAGTGTTTTATCACGGAGGGATGATAAATTTGCTATATCAAACAAACCTAACTCAGCAGTGTTCTATACAACTGATAATGATCTTCAAAGCATGAATTAAAAAAAAAACAAAAAAACCTTGGCCTAATCACAAGACACTCAGTTAATGACCTGGAGCAAGTCTCATCTCATCTCATTATCTCTAGCCGCTTTATCCTGTTCTACAGGGTCGCAGGCAAGCTGGAGCCTATCCCAGCTGACTACGGGCGAAAGGCGGGGTACACCCTGGACAAGTCGCCAGGTCATCACAGGGCTGATACATAGACACAGACAACCATTCACACTCACATTCACACCTACGGTCAATTTAGAGTCACCAGTTAACCTAACCTGCATGTCTTTGGACTGTGGGGGAAACTGGAGCACCCGGAGGAAACCCACGCGGACACGGGGAGAACATGCAAACTCTGCACAGAAAGGCCCTCGCCGGCCCCGGGGCTCGAACCCAGGACCTTCTTGCTGTGAGGCAACAGCGCTAACCACTACACCACTGTGCCGCCCCTGGAGCAAGTAAGATTTTTTATTTTTTTTTAAAAACCATCCTTTTCTTAAATATTCATGCAATAATTATCATCATACACATCGCAGAATGACATATCGGGCACTTTTAGCATCTAACGTCAAGGGTAATGAAACGATCTGAACCTAACGACGCTACAGAGGTTGAAACGGTACAACAGCAGTGAATAAAACTACCTGAAACTCCACTCGGCTAATCTTTCATACTAAATCTAAAATCCAGAAGGGAACCGTCAGGACCTTCTAGGCGTTCAGAGAAGTCCAAACAGATCAGCATTTCAAATGTTATATTTAATTTCTTTCATCCTTTCATGATTTAATTGTAATTATTCTTTTCTAATTCGGCCTCATTTTCTATCAAACGTGCTTCGGAAATGAAAGGGTTACTGTCCTGAAAACATTAAAATAGTTATCCAATGAGATTGTTTTGTTTGTTGTCTCTCGGCTGAGAAGAGTTTAGAGCTGCTCACTCATTGGTTAGGACTTCATTGCCGGGACAGAAGGCCATGGCAGTGTATGTTTATGCAGGAAGTAACATATGAATTAACCAACCAGATTTTGATTTATAGTGGGACGGACCAAAAATGTATTGCCCTCAGCCTTCTGAAAAGCCAATGTGAACTTAACCACGAGTCGGCGCCGTCAGCGCAGCAGTCAAGTCACCTTCCAGCCGGTGTAGCGTTCATCAGTATTGTTAGCGAATGCTAATAAAGCGGTCAAGCCAGTGATATCTATCGAGAGCAAGTAGCACAGGCTAACGACCGAGAAACTAAGATTTCTGTCTCCAGACCCTTCTTCCACACTGCACTCAGTGCAGTATTTTTCACTCAACTTAAAGTGCCATTCCATCATTGGATGTATTCTTTGGCATAAAATACAATATATTGTATGACAACATGACTAGACAGAGAAATCTTTTAGCTTCAAAATGATATATCAAACATAATTTTTTGACCACGACAAGTATATTAATTTTGCGACCAAAGCCACCTACCCTTTTAATTTCCGCGCGGTAGTGAAACGTGATGTCATCGGCAGGTTCCCCTTCTTGTGTACCACGTGCCGGTCTATTTTTAGACCAGGAAACCCCCAAAGTGAGAGAGTCATTTCTCCTCGTATATGGGGGCCAAAAAAAATTGCGAAAAATTTTGAGTTAATCTTTCAGTTAGCTAGATTTATTGGTATTAGCTAGATTTATTGGTATTATTTTTATCGCGTTCTATCCGCCCTTGCTGATAATATGTGCCACGTCACGTGGTACACAAGAAGGGGAACCTGCCGATGACATCATGCGCGGAAATTAAAAGGGTAGGTGACTTTGGTCGCAAAATTAATATACTTGTCGTTGTCAAAAAATTAATGTTTGATATATCATTTTGAAGCTAAAAGATTTCTCTATCTAGTGATACCATTTATACATGTTGTCAAAATATATTGTATTTTATGCCAAAGAATACATCCAATGGTGGAATGGCACTTTAAGTATTCATTTCCCTGTGTAATTTATTTAATTAATTACTTTTAAAATCAACACCAACAGCTGCACGCAATGGAGCGACCTGGCAGCCTGCCGCTAATCCCTTGCAAAATTCTTTGCCCTGTTGCTTTTTTTGGTGACTGGCTAAGTTTTGGCTGAGCTCAAGTCCCAGCTCTGATAGTAAAGGTTCACCACTGACAAAATCACACCATGGTGATACTCAAGTCCAACTTGTGCCCTAATTTTAATGACTTGTGACTTGGATTTGAGCACTGATGACTCAGACTCGTGCATTAACTGCATTCGGATTTGTAAATTGGACACGAGGACTCTGATTTTTTCTTTATTTTTGTAACATGCCATAATAATTTGGCATAAGATATTTATATCTACATTAAGTTTTATACTAATTTCATGCAAGAGAATGCACATTCACCTGTTCATACATCATGTTCAGGAACAAACTAACGTTAATGGCGCTAAAATGCCTGGAGAGAACGCCGCTAGGATTGTCCGCTTTGCTAATACAGACTTCTCGTGCAGTGGGAAAAAATGCACTGCTATGTGTTCCATATGTAGAAGAACTATCGAGGAGACGACGGGGACGACCTCGAAATTCAATCGTCATTTGGTACGACTCCACCCAGAGAAGGAAGTGACACGCTACGTTCATTGCCCTGTTGATAGCGGGGCTTGCTTGCTGAGCGATGAACTAGCTAGTGTTAACCCTCTCTCATGTTATTTACCCTGTTGATAGCGGGGCTTGTGCCAGACTCAACTCAGATCAGTAGTGGACTCAACTCGGACTTGACTCAAAATTTTCTTTAATGACTCAAACTTGAACACTGGGGACTCGAGACTGGACTCGGACTCAAGGTTTAGTGACTTGACTAGAACTTGAGTGATACTCAAGATCAAACCCCTTGCACGACAGACACTAGTGTTAAAGCTCAGGCTAGTTGGCTAGTCAGGCTGCTTGGGGCCCCCTGGCCCAGGGGCCACCTGAGAGTCAGGGCCCGAGGGCTTATTTATTTTGTTTTTTATTGTTTTTATTGTTCTTTACCATTGTATTTTCACATTTGGAATTTAAAAAAAAAACAAAAAACTTTGGTTTCATACATTTTTCGTTGGTGTCAGATTATTTATAACATACTGGTGATGAACACTGGTCAGAAGGGCCCCCTGGAAATTTTTGCTTGGGGCCACAACAGACTCTAGAATCGCCTCTGTCTATAAATATCAACTGCAATCTTTCCGACTGCAAAATCTGTTAGTCAGACCTTGGCATGGAGGAAAAACAATCAGTGAATGCTGATTCTGGGTCAGACAGAAAAGCAACTGAACCAGTGGGGGAAAATGGCAATGAATGGTGACGGCTACGTGTCGCGCTGAAAAGCAAAACGTTTATTGCACTGCTCATGCTGCATTACCTCTTCCTCAGTGGACTGCTTTAGTAACTTCCCTCAAAAACTGCCTTAACGTGAGAAGTGAACATAATTTCCTGTTGACGTGCATTTTACTTCCATTACTGAGTTGCAGTTGCGCCACACTGAAATGCAATCAGTATCTAATTGCAGCAGCGGCATGGCTGCAAGTGGGAAAGGGGAGCAGTGTTTGAAAGTGTTGGCATTCATATAAAGGAACACAATTTATAGTTTCTTCTTGGTTTGTTGTTTCAACAGACTTACTGGTCAAACTCTTAATGCGATGCGTAAGTTGTTTAATAATTGCATTTGGGCATCCTGAATTGAAATATAATAGACTCGTGGTGCTATTCTGACAAATCTTTAAGCATTTATGTCTCTACATAATCTTCAATAAAAAGGGCTATGGTCAAGAAGTCCAGTAGACCAGAGGGCTTGAAATTGAAACAAGACCGACTCTTAAGGTAGCCGAGGCCAAGTAAAGAGAGAGTTCAAACGAAAGCAAGATGAGTCGAGATCAAGACCAAAAAAAACATCAAACGTTTTCTAGGAGAAGGAGTTAATTCTTTCAAGCCAAAAAAAAAAAAAACCGCCACTGGAACGTCAAGGACGTAGTAGCCCATCCAGCCTGCCATCAAAACAACCACGACGACCAAAACATCAAACAAAACTGAAATGTGACAATGTGAGAAAGGACCAACCTCCACGACAAATTGTTTACAACAGGAAAATCAACAAAGTATTTCCTAAATTTTGTTCCCCGAGTGTAGATCATCCCAAAAACATCGATCAGAACTGAATTCACATGATAAATGAGAGAGGAGATACAATTCTAGTCAGAAGAAAATGTTAAGTTGACCTAATTAGTGTGCTTGCTCAAGCACACAGCAGCCAAAGGCAAGCACACTATTGTTCTTCTTAAGTTTACTTATTCTGCCTTATTCCGACACGGTTTTTGGATCCACTCCTCCTCCTCCTCCTAGGGCGTTCGAGATAGAGACACCGTTCCAACTCTGAGACATCTGGCCCGAAGTGGTGTAGTGTGCTTGTATATTTGGATCAACGTGCCCGTTCTCTTGTTCTTGTCGTTTTTCTTTTTTTTCCCCATAGAGAATGAATAGGGCTCATGAATCGGATCGTCCTACTCGGACATGCTCCATCGCAGATGCACCAAACCTCATGTGATACTTCAGGCCAACTCCTCCGACACATACATGCAATCGGTTCTGACCCGCACTCATTTTTCCTTTTTTTTGCTCATCCCTTTTTCCTCCATAGGCTTGCATTGATTTTTGGCCCCATTGAAAATGAATGGTGTTTCAGGATAAAAACTTTCACTCTCCATCACTTTCTTTAACCAAGTGACCAAACTTCAAGAAACTTCACTTGATGCCTCAGGCCAAGTCCCTGCACAGATCCATCCCCTCATCTGAGACCTGCACTCGTCTTTTCCTTGGTTTTCACGCATCTCTTTTTACCTCCATAGGCTTCCATTGATTTTGGGCCCCATTCAAATGAATGGCGTTTTGCTCAGTAACACTTCACCACACATCCACCAAACTTCATACGGCACCTCAGGCCAAATCACCATCACACACACGATATCGGTTCTGACCTGCACTCGTCTTTGTCTTGCCTTTCATCCGTCCATTTTTTTCTCCATTTTGCCGCTAATCAATGGAAGCTTGACTGAGTCGTTCCTCCCTTCCCCCATAGGTGATGATGCATTTGGCAAGGATCTGCTCATTTCAGACTTTTACAGCAAATCAACTTCAACTCAATGGCCACTTTATTAGGAATACTTACACGCACACACGATAGCAATTAGCATATAAGCATTCACATGTTCCCATGCTAGCTGTTAGCATGTTACCCATTACGATATCATGCCTGCTGTTAGCTCGCGAATTGTTAGCATGTTCACCATTAGCATGCTATCATGAGAGCTGTTAACATGTTAGGATTAGCATGGTAGCATGCAGAGTTTGCATGTTTGCTGTTAGCGAGTTCGCCTGAGCACACTGTTAGCATGTCAGCCTCAACGTGTTAGCATGCTAAAAGTTAACATACTAGCCATTAGCATGTTAGCCTGTTAGCTGTTAACATGATAGCTGTCAGCATATTAGCCTTAAAGTGTTAGAATTTTAACAAATAGCATGTTAATCATTAGCATGTTAGAATGCTAGCTGTTAGCATGTTATCTATTAGCATGTTAACATGCTAGCTTTTAGCATGTTAGTATGCTGTTAGCATGCTAGTATGCTAACTTTTAACATGCAAGTTGTTAGCATGTTAATATGCTAACTGTTAGCATGCTAGTTGTTAACATGTTGGCATGCTAGCTTTTAGCATGATAGCTGTTCTGCTACAGCTCAGCAAGCACACTTTGCATTTTCTCTCCAGAAATGCAGCCTAGTTACTAATTTGTTAGTAAAAAAATTGACAATACAATGACCAAGTTTTGTGCAGAAAGTCGAGTTCTTTCAAATAAAGCAATCAGAACTGAAATCAATTGAGAACCGAAGGCGGGAGGAGACACGATTTAACTGAAAATAAACAAATTTGTAAATAAATTGTTTACAACAGGAAAATCAACAAAGACATGACCAAAAGTTGTGTTCCTCAAGGGAAGATTGACCCAAAACATCGATCAGAACTGGAATCGGATGAGAAATCAGAGAGCAGATAAAGTTCTACTGAAAGGCCTAAAAAAAATTCATTAAATTTGGCCTAATTATGAACGCTAGCAAAAAAAAAAAAATTTGACAAAACGACCAAGTTTTGTGCAGAGTGAGGAGTTCTTTCAAACAAGACAATCGGAACAGAAATCTGTGGAGAACTGACGGAGGAGATATGATTTAAATGAATCGTGGACGACAGACGGACGGACGCCACGCCATGGTAACACCTCATTGGTCTTATGGACAGATGAGCTAAACATTATTTCTGCACAGCGAGACCAATACCCAAGAGTGAGATAAGTCCATGGTACAACTCCCAATAATTCAGAAACAAGTCCAAGTCAATAAAGACCAGGACTTGCCTTCCCTCCATCCTCCCCTTACTTACTTGATGGTTTTGGCCAAGCGGAAGACAGGCATGAGCTTCTCCGCCTGCTCCTCGGTCAGTGAGCTACGGTACAGGTTCAGGTGCTGCAGTTCTCCCAAGCACTGCACTACAAACGCCAGGGCTGTACAGTCTGCGTCCTGCATGCCACCATAGCCGATCATCCTCCACTCGCACGACCTCACGCTCTCCCTGACCAGTGTGGGACTGAGTGTGTGGTACAGGATACGCAAAACATGCCAGTGCTTTTCTGCGTCTATGCTCGGCAGTACCTCTGCAACCGTCCTCATGAGCCAGCGGTGGAACTCGGAGATACGGCCGCTGCTGAAGAGGCCTATGGAGGTTTCCAGGAGCTTCCTCTGCATAGGGTCTGAAAGCCCGGCAAGAAAAAAATGATAGTTGTGTATTTCCATGGGATTTTCTAGGATCCTGCCATCATCATGGTCAAGGTAAAAGGAGGCTGCCTGTAAGAAGTCTTTGAATGTCGGAGACACAAAGGAGAATGTAGGATTGTTGGAAGTGGCATCATCAGCATTGGGGCGCAAAATTGCAGACAGGATCTGGGAGCCCAGGAAGGACTGAAGGCCACATTTAATGACATCAGATTGCGTACAGGTGACCGATGTGCACTGTTCTGCGAGCTTCCCCAAACCATAAATAAGCTCCTTTGCTGCCTCCATGCTCACTTTATGCTCTTGTAGTAGTGTGTGTGTGATCAGACTGTAGAGCCCGCTCAGTGTCTCCAGGGCACACTTTTGATGCCCCAGTTGCTCTTTGCACACACAGCACAGTGTCCAGCAAAATCCAGGACAAGCACAAATCTCCTCGACTCCCACAGCATGCTCACAGTGATGGAGAATCTGTTCTCCTTTCTCATTGTTGGCAAAGAAGCGCTGGAAGAATGCTTTCCTTTGGATGCTGGAGAAACCCCTCAGGTGAGCAAAACGCACAGATTCGAGCTTAACACCTTCTCTGGAGGTGAGAAACAATGACACACCAGGCAGCAAAGACCCTTCTAGTAAACTCTGTACCAACACAGTGCCCCCTGCTGGCTGATCTGGCTCACACACCAGCTTACCAGATTCACTGGATTTCGATAGAAGGTTCTGGATGTCATCCAACACTAAAAGTACTGTGTGAGGCGTTTTCAAGATTATCTCAAGATGCTCAGCAGAGATATGAGGGTATGTGCTGAGAAGCATGCTCTGCAGACTCTGTTCAGGTCCACGCAGCACGCTCAGACACAGTCGCACGACAAACGTGTAGCGCTGAAGATGGATCCCAGTGGCCCAGTCCCAAATGAGCCGTTCCACCGCCGTGGTCTTGCCCATCCCTGGTCCTCCATACAGGAGCAATTTACGAGCCTCAATTCCTGCTCCAAACTCCTGAGAAATCACACTTTCCAAGTCCAAGGTTATGTCGTCTACGCTGATTGAAAGGGGAATGTAGTATTTGTTTAAAATCACATCTTTGATTGACTGACCACTTGAAAGGGAGCTGACCTGGGTGGACTTGAGCACTCCATTCCTCATGACCTCCTTGTGCAAGTTCTGCATATCTGCAAGAAAAAACAAGGGGAAGTTGGTTTTAGGAAAATGATTTCAACAGCCAAGTGGTGTTGAAATACCAAGTAACAGAAGTAGCGCTCTAGGGCTTGAAAAAGGTAGAAACGTTATTCGTGCTAGACTACGTGAAGTCCAGGATTGGCTGGGTACAACAGGTAGAAGTCCTAATCCTGCACACTCAATGAATTTAGGGGTTTTGCAGCAAAGGGTGTGAATACTTGCAATCTGCAATCACAATTTTTGTTTTTATTTGTAGAAAAATTTGACCCGCCCATTTTGATATTATGGGTTATTTTGTGTGAATTTGTGACATATAAAAATCACAATTAAGTCCATTTCTAGTTCCAAAACAAACAAAAAATTAAAGCCGCTAGCGGCCTTGACGGACCCTCGCACGTGTTGTTCCGCAACCCAGGACATTCCGCCACCCAACAAAACAGTCACATGTCGTATATTCATCAAATGTTCAAAGGTGATGTGCAATGCCACAACTGCTTGACAGATGAGAGATAGACATAGACTGTAAGTGTGTGTGTGTTTCTGTGGTGTCATCTTAGTCATCTTAGCTTTCCTGTGTCTGCAGTGTGTGTGTGTGTGTGTGTGTGTGTGTGTACATGCAGAGTTTTCATATGTCTGCAACAAAATGCACAATGATGGCAGGTCACTATTAGTGTGTGTGTGTGTGTGTGTGTGTGTGTATATGTTTGTCAGAGGGAGAAAGTGTGTGTGTGAAAGAGAGCGTGTGCTCATAGATGTTGTGTGTGCATACTTGTGAGAGTGTGTATGTGTGTATGCATAAATATGCATATGACTGAGTGTGTGTATGAGTGTGCACAGAATTGTATATGTTACCCATTCTCGTGAGTATTCATGTATGTGTATATGATTGGAGCTCTGTGTGTGTGTGTGTGTGTATACGAGTGAGTGTGTTGGTGGCGCTATGTCAGGAATGTCATAGATCAGTGGTTTCCAAAGTGGGGGCCGCCAGGGGGGCCTCAGAAAGTTGGAGGGACGATAACAAAAAAATTGCGAAAAAAAAATTTAAATAATTATTATTAAATATATTGTAATTAGCGGGCGGCACGGTGGTGTAGTGGTTAGCGCTGTCGCCTAACAGCAAGAAGGTCCTGGGTTCGAGCCCCGGGGCCGGCGAGGGCCTTTCTGTGTGGAGTTTGTATGTTCTCCCCGTGTCCGCATGGGTTTCCTCCGGGTGCTCCGGTTTCCCCCACAGTCCAAAGACATGCAGGTTAGGTTAACTGGTGACTCTAAATTGAGCGTAGGTGTGAATGTGAGTGTGAATGGTTGTCTGTGTCTATGTGTCAGCCCTGTGATGACCTGGCGACTTGTCCAGGGTGTACCCCGCCTTTCGCCCGTAGTCAGCTGGGATAGGCTCCAGCTTGCCTGCGACCCTGTAGAAGGATAAAGCGGCTAGAGATAATGAGATGAGATGAGATATTGTAATTAGTTTTTTAATCATTATTATAAAATATAATTATTAATAATAAATCACATCAAAACGTTGTTTGCCATGCTCATCTCTCCAATTGCCTGTGACGTTGCGGTTTGCGCCATTTATCAAGCTGCTTTGCTCCTCAAGCTAGCGTATTGTGGAGGAAATACTATTTTGTAAAGCACTTGAAAGAAGAACTACTGGGAAAGACATTTGTCAAGTTTTGGACGATTACATCGAGTCTAACGGATTGGACTGGGCCCGTTGTGTGGGGGTGTGTTCGGACGGAGCCGCGGCAATGACCGGGAAGATCAGTGGAGTGACCGCTCTCATTAAGCAGAAGGCCCCACATGTAGTGACCACACACTGCATGCTCCATCGCGAGGCACTGGTCGCAAAAAGGATGGATAACGAGTTGAATCAGGTACTACAGGAGGTTATACAAGTAGTGAATTTGATTAAAGCCCGTCCCATGAAACACAGACTGTTTACTCTGCTTTGTAATGAGATGGGCGCTCGTTTTGAGGGGCTGCTGCTTCACTCGAACGTGCGCTGGCTGTCACGGGGCGCAGTTTTGAACCTGAGCTGCGGAGGGAGGCTGCAGAGTTCCTCTCATCTGAAAAGCATCAGCTGGCAGATCGGTTCACCGATGCAACCTGGATCTGCAAACTTGCGTACATGTCAGACATTTTCCAGCATCTAAATGTACTGAATCAAAGCATGCAAGGACGTGACACGTACATACTCCAGGTGCAAGACAAAGTGCGTGCTTTTTCCAAAAAGATCATGCTGTGGTCAAACAAGCTCCAGGAGGGAGTTACAGAAATGTTCCCACTACTTCACCAGGAGCTGCTGTCATGTGATGATTTGGGCTCCGTCTCTCCATTGATTCAGTCCCACCTGGAGCACCTCCAAGGATATTTCAAAAACTATTTCCCTGACCTCGAAAACACACATTTAAACTGGGTTAGGAACCCCTTTGCCCCCGGTGTCGGTTCTAGTCTGGACTTAAAGTCACAGGAGGAGCTGATTGAGATGACAAACTCAGGGGATTTAAAAATGGACTTTGAGGCTCTTCCCCTGTTTAACTACTGGCTACATGTAAGAAAGGACTATCCCAGCTTGGCTGACAGGGCATTGAAATGCCTTCTCCCTTTTGCAACAACCTACTTGTCCGAGTCTGGCTTTTCAACTTTAAAGGTACTCAAAACCAAACATAGAGCACGTCTACATGTGGACAATGACATGAGTATGGCACTGACGGAGATTAAGCCCAGGGTTGACAAACTATGTAGGAGCCACAAAGCCCATCCCTCCCACTAGTGTAAACCGTCTGCCACTCCCAGACACACACACACACAATTGAGAGTGGTTTGATTTCTTTTGTGCTGTTCTTATCAACAGTTTGTTGAAAAGTTTATTGTTCAGTGCGAAAATATTTGTGTAGAAAACATGTTGGTTAATAATATTCTTATGCTAAACAAATGTAACAATTATTGAATATTGAATAAAAGAGAAAACATTCTAAAAGTTGATGTTTCTTTACATATTTTGTAGCACTGTCTGTGGATTTGCAAAGGGGGTCCCCGGCCAGAAGCTAATGCTGTTTGGGGGGCCTTGGCATGGAAAAGTTTGGGAACCCCTGTCATAGATCAATCCGTCAAAGCACTGAAAATTTTTGGCACATTTCCTGCCTGGCCAGATGGTGATACTGTGCTAGGCATGTGAATTAGACGTGTCAATATCATCAGAATCACGATATCCAATATTTTGTAAAGTCTCAGATCAATCAGTTAAGGCATTGCCAATTTCTGGCACATTTCCTGCTTGGCCAGGTGGTGGCGCTATAACAGGCAGGCCCATTGGGCATCAGGTTATCATAATATCTATTGAAGTAAGAAGTGTCCAACCATACAGTCAATGCACTGTGGCTTTCTGACACGTTTCCTGTTGATGTGGCAAGATATTAAAATCATAAGGCCATTTCAACATTTTGCAAGATATCAAAAATCCCTTCGCAATTTAATATCAGCGACATCTTGGCATCACGTATAACAAATTTCACATGAATCTCATGAACCGTCTAGGAGGAGTATATTAAAATTCATCGTGTGTCAAAACACACACATATTCAAAACCCTATTCTTTCCTTGGCCAGTTGGTGGCGCTATACCAGACAGGCATATTGTGCGTCTAGAAGTCATAATCACATTCTCTAATAACCTGAAAGGTTTCAGCCAAATCATTAAATGTATTATGACTTCATGACATATTTCCTGTTTATGTGGCGAGTATTAAAATTCATCATATTGCCATTTCAACATATTACAACATATCAAAAATCCCTTCGCAATTCAACATCAATATCTTGGCATCAAGTTTGTCAAGTTTGACATGAATCTGATGAACCGTCTAGGAGGAGTACATTAAAAATGACCATGTGTCCAAACGCATATAAGCCCAATTACCTCACTTCCTGTTGGGCGTGGCTAATGCAATGTATATATGAAAGTTGTTCGTCTTGGGACGTACTACATATGTACCAAATTTGGTATGCGTAGCTGAAACTATATACCAATCCAAGGACTCCATGACATTAGGGGGCGCTATGAAGTCCCTGGGCCACGCCCGGGGCCAAACGTCTGTGGCTGAGAAGCGGTTACAATGACTGATGTGTGTATCAAATTTCATGAGTTCTCGTGCATGGGAAATGCCTCAAATAAGGCCAAACGCGACAGAAAAATAAGAAGAAGAAGAATCCTTCGGAAAACAATAGGGTCTTTGCATCGTACAGTGTTCGGGCCCTAAAAAAATTAATGTAGAAAAAAAGTGTAGAGTAGATCTGGAGCCTATCCTGGGAACCTTAAGTATGAGGTTGGAATACACCCTGTATGACACAGGGCACCATGCACGCACACGCATGCATTCACTCGTAGAGGCAATATAATCCCTGTTTCGGAGATGGGAGTAAACCAGAGAACCCTGACGATCACATTCCAGCACAGTGATGTAATTTCCCTGTAAAAAGTCTGTACTGGGAGATTGTTTGGGTGGTTCTATTGGAAATGGATAGTGTCTGATTTGGAGGTGCACTGCAAAAAATGGCCTTTCAAAAATAAGAAATAAAAGATTTTAAAAAAAAAAAGCATATTTGCTTGAATCAGGTGAAAAAAAACCTGCCAATGGAACTAGTCAGATTTGACTTGGTAAGATTTCTTAAAGTAAGATGAAAAATCTAACCTGTTTTTAGATTAAATAATTCCAAAATAAGATTGGGGAACTTCTTATGCGAGATCTGATTAACTCATCTCATCTCATTATCTGTAGCCGCTTTATCCTGTTCTACAGGGTCGCAGGCAAGCTGGAGCCTATCCCAGCTGACTACGGGCGAAAGGCGGGGTTCACCCTGGACAAGTCGCCAGGTCATCACAGGGCTGACACATAGACACAGACAACCATTCACACTCACATTCACACCTGCGCTCAATTTAGAGTCACCAGTTAACCTAACCTGCATGTCTTTGGACTGTGGGGGAAACCGGAGCACCCGGAGGAAACCCACGCGGACACGGGGAGAACATGCAAACTCCGCACAGAAAGGCCCTCGCCGGCCACGGGGCTCGAACCCGGACCTTCTTGCTGTGAGGCGACAGCGCTAACCACTACACCACCGTGCCGCCCCCTGATTAACTCAAAATAATCAAAATAGTTCTTATAACAAGATCGTACTTCTTACATTTAGCCATTCAAGTCATTTTTATTTTTTTCATTTTAAGGGTATTTCACTTAAATTCATGACAAATGACAAAGTCTTAGCAGTAAAAACTGAATTTAAGATAAATATACTAATATTAGGATTGTTAAATTCTACAACTAAGCATTGCTAGCTTAAAAGATTCTCCTTTTGTGACCTGTAATTAGTAAAATACTCTAGATATGAGACCAGAGACTATCTTGAATCAAGTTGACGACACGTGTAGCATTGCAAAAGTTTATTTTTTTTACCATTTCAACATTCAAACATTAAAACATCTCTTAAGATTCCACTTCCCCAGGACCTCAGGCACCAAAAAGAAAAAAAAAAAAAAAAAAAGTCTACGCATTTTGACTTACAGTGCTTACACAACGCCAAAGCAACAGTGCATTCTGGGGGCACTGACTATTCATGTGTACGAGGGGTTTACAAGATCAGGCACAAAAAAAAAAACCAAAAAAAAAAACCACTGAACTTAACTCACAGCATTCCAAAAAGACCTCACTAAACGCCCTCCACTCACTCACAGCCTTTTTGAAGGCACTTGTCTGGTCTCGAGTCTGTACAGCATCTAGAAGGAGCTCACTCTGAATGACTAAGAAAACAGTCGCAGTAAACTTAGGATATGCAAGATGGAGTTGAATTGTAATGAAAAATTCAAAGATTTCAGTAAAGTTCATTTATTCCCAAAACAAGCATACTTTGTTTTTTTTTCTTGAAACAAGATGAACCGCATTTGACAAATGTCCAAAATGTACTTACTTGTTTAAAAAAAAAAAAAAAAAAAACTTGTTTTATTTTCAAAGGTGCTCCAAATAAGACTTTTTCAAGACATTTTGTTCTTGAAAACAAGGTTTTCAAGGGTTCCCGCATGACGTCAAGAGGGTTCCCGCATGACGTCACCGCGCCGCGAGATTTCGGTAGGCGCCATATTGGAAGACCAAGTACACATCTATGCAAGTACATACATACATAAAACAAACTACACCTGAAATGTAGCCAGGGCCGGTTCTGCCCTAATCTGGACCCGGGTGCAACATCGCGCAACCCCCCCAAAAAAAAGCCCCACACCAGTCTAAATCAGGACAACCAGTGTTCGAACTACGGGGTACTCGGGGGATCCGAGATCCCCTGAAACAGACATGAGATCCCTTGAAAACATGATTTGGGAAATGTTGGATGGTCTCTAAAATATTGGCAAAATGATGTTTATTGACATAGCAATCGTGTGTAACGGGAAGCATTTGCATATCCGAAGTGTTGTGTTTACATCAAAGATAAAATAAACCGATATGACAACGACTGCTGCTGCCAGGTTGGTTGTTGAGTAGCCTGACTGTTTTTTTTTTTTCTTGCGTGTGGTATCATTGTTGACGCGAGGTTGTTTTTTGAACATGCCAATGCGGACACGATTTCCCCTGATGAGTTATGACTTCAGACGCGATGCGTGTGTGGAGGTGTGGAGTCCGCGTGATATGTGCGTAAGATAGGCTTCTCGTGTGTTTGGAGATCCGCGCTCCGAGACAAGCGCAAGCACACACCCCCAGGGAAAAAAAGGGACCCCCCGAAAATATCGGCATAGTTCGAACACTGAGGACAACCATCACATAACTATAAACATTTTATATCAACTATTTTAACTAAATGGGCTATAATAAATAAGCCTGCAGGCAGCCATGGCGGGCTGCCTCAGAAAAGTAACCATTTGTCCTACCTTAACTCGTTTTGCATTTTCTGCCTCCTTTTTTGTATTTTCGACCCTCCGTTTATTTTCTTTCCTTTTCTGAAAACCCGATTTGTGTCCAGACATTTTGTTCTGCTACCAACGAACTAACTCGTCAGGTCTCGTCTCTCGAGTCCGCGATGAAGGGCAACAATTGATACATTTTTACAAACAGCCAATAAACAGCCAATAGGGAGGTTGCAACGTTCAGGCTCTCTTTTGCTCACAGACACTCAGTAATGCACTTATTCTCTGTCTCCTGGCAGAAAGCTCCTTGATAAATTGGGTTGTGAAGTATCTTTTCTATGGGTTCCTGCCCATATAGGCATTGAAGGGAATGAGGTGGCAGACAAACTTGCAAAAGAATCCTTAAAAAAAGACTCAATTTCTGCCCCAATTAGACCAGGGAGAACAGAATTAAGGAGTAAGTTGATGGAGGGGGTTATTCGAACGTGGCAATACCAATGGGATAGGGATGTAAAGGGTAGGCATTTGTATGCAATCCAACCGTCAGTCTGCTCACAAAGCATTATATCTGGGAATAGGTCTGAGCAAGTCGTATTGTCCCGTCTCAGATTGGGGCACTGTGCCTTAAATTCAAATTTACATCTGATTCATAAACATAGGGATGGATTATGCGATGTTTGCAAAGTTCCTGAGACAGTTTTCCACAGTTTATTAGAATGCAAGATGTATAGTGAGTACAGGCATACACTGATAACTGACCTATCCAGCTTGGGTGTTACCACTATTACCCTCCCTGCTCTGCTGCAAGTGAAGGATCCAAAAGTAACTTCATGCCTAATTAGATTTTTAAAATCCTCTGGCCTTTTTGCCAGAATATGAGACTGATGGTCTAGTAGTGGACATAATTATCCTGTAGGTGGCGGTAATACACCGAGTAGTGTCTAATCCGCCATTTCACTTAGAAGAAGAAGAAAGCTCCTTGGTTTGCTTGTGTCTCAGTCACAGCTGGTATTCTGTAGAAAGACGTCTTTTCACCTTTCCCATCAGCTTTGTTGGAACACCCTAACACAGCACAAAAGTTTACCATTGTAGGTTTATGATGAATCAAGTGCCTCGTGGGTTTAAATTCCGCACGCTGCCGTTATTTCCCCCTAATCACGAGTTTGTTGGTCTTCCAATATGGCGCAGGGTCTGTTTACTTCCGGTGACGTCAGTGGGAAGGGTCTATACAAGATTTTCAAGATGGACTGTCTAAAAACTAGCCTTTCTAGCTAAATGAGGTTTTGCTTGTTGGGCAATTATGTCTTATAATAAGGGTGGCTAGATGTTTTGACCTGAAAATAGACAAACTTCCTAAGGTTTTTATTTTTTGCAGTGTGACGTACATTTTCATGTTTTTCAAAAGTAAATATTGTCTGAGCGTATAATATTTGGGTTATATTATATGGACACGAGAGTTTTACTGGGAAATACACCACTCATATTTTTCATACGAGCTCCATCCGGGACATGGAGAATCAAAACCGTGACATAAATCTCTACGTGTCACTTGTGAGGAAATCGATAAATTGTTTTGATAAATCTGGGGACTTTGTTTGTGAACGTGTCTATATAATAAAAAGAAAAATCACACGTTGGCTTGAAGATATGAAGTTTATCTTCTCGTGTTGAAAAACTCGCACGAAATACTTCACGGATCTGAGTGACATATTTAAATTATACTGGCGGGTGTCTTCGACTCATTCAATATCATGCTAGGTGAATGGAATATATCTGATATACCACGAAAAAAAGCCAGCCAATATTATTATTATTATTATTATACATACACACTCCTTTTGGGTGTTCAACGTGTCTTTCTCTTTCAAAATTCCCTCAAAATTTTCCGTATTTAACGAAACAAATCTGGCGGCCATGTTCGTTTACAAATTGTCCCAGCTACTCACGAGCGCAGAAGTTTTACATCACCGATGTGTGACGTCATGTTGTCTTGACAACCATGCAATATCAAACCATATTCAACGCTCATTCTCCAATGGGTAGAGTGATGTAATACACGTAGGATAAGCGATATGCTAACGATACTGCATGATATCAAACCAAATGAATGAAACCTGCTAGAAGGGAATAGAACACGTTTTTATTCCATCGAAAAAGTGTCCCGTATGGATAATTCCTGATATTTCACTCTGATGATGTCACTCCCAGTGTTTTTCCACTGACAAGATGTTGCGTTGTCAAAATGAAGAACCGGTTGAAAATTAAAATTATTTTGATTAACTTGCATTTTTGGGGGTTTTTTTGTGGATGTGTCCATATAATATAAAGAACATTACATGATAGCGTGAAGATATGAAGTTTATCTTCTCGTGTTGAAAATAATTTCACTCGTTCACTTAGCTCACTCATGAATATATGGGTCCGTCTCAGAAACTGGTCTCTCATTTGGGTTGTTATGGTCAAAAAATACATTTTCTAATTTTACTATTTTTTTGCATTTCCCTAACACTCAATGTTTCTTTTGTCATGTTTAATAAGAATAAAGATAGTATTTGCTTTATCTGGCCTCCACTGTGGAAATTTTTTTTATTACAATTCAAAGGCTTTTATAAAACTGATTGATTTTCATATAAAATAACTACATCGGGCGGCACGGTGGTGTAGTGGTTAGCGCTGTCGCCTCGCAGCAAGAAGGTCCTGGGTTCGAGCCCCGGGGCCGGCGAGGGCCTTTCTGTGCGGAGTTTGCATGTTCTCCCCGTGTCCGCGTGGGTTTCCTCCGGGTGCTCCGGTTTCCCCCACAGTCCAAAGACATGCAGGTTAGGTTAACTGGTGGCTCTAAATTGAGCGTAGGTGTGAATGTGAGTGTGAATGGTTGTCTGTGTCTATGTGTCAGCCCTGTGATGACCTGGCGACTTGTCCAGGGTGTACCCCGCCTTTCGCCCGTAGTCAGCTGGGATAGGCTCCAGCTTGCCTGCGACCCTGTAGAAGGATAAAGCGGCTAGAGATAATGAGATGAGATGAGAATAACTACATCATGAAGAATTAAAGCCCCTCCTTCACAGATGAGTGAAAATATTGAATAAAATTTCCTCTTTTTGATTGCTTGGGTTAAAAATGCCAAGTTATGATGACTGAATTGATTATTCACTTAAATATGAATAATATGATACATTTTGGGTATTTGATATGGCGGAACGGTTTTGGAGTGGTTAGCGCCGTCGCCTCACAGCAAGAAGGTTCGAGCCCCGTGGCAGGCGAGGGCCTTTCTGTGTGGAGTTTGCATGTTCTCCCTGTGTCCGCGTGGGTTTCCTCCGGGTGCTCCGGTTTCCCCCACAGTCCAAAGACATGCAGGTTAGGTTAACTGGTGACTCTAAATTGACCGTAGGTGTGAATGTGAGTGTGAATCGTTGTCTGTGTCTATGTGTCAGCCCTGTGATGACCTGGCGACTTGTCCAGGGTGTACCCTGCCTTTTGCCCGTAGTCAGCTGGGATAGGCTCCAGCTTGCCTGCGACCCTGTAGAACAGCATAAAGCGGCTAGAGATAATGAGATGAGATATGGCGAAATAGGACACAATGGACAAATCAAGAACACACCGGAAAGATGAGAATAACAGCGGTGGTAAAAGAATAGCGACTGTACCGGCTGAAGGTCGCGCGGGTCTCTGTTGCGGCGCGCAAGCAACGGGACATCACTACCACACCGGACGGAGCGCGAGGCAGGGGTGGGGCAAAATGACTGGCCATAGATTCTATCAAAAGTTCGATCTAAATTGACCATGGTTGCAAAATATTGGCCAAAAATACGCAAACACTACGAAATATGAAAGTAAGATGAAAAAGAAGCAAACATTCTATTGCCTTATACTGCAAGACTAAAACAAAATAAAACTGTCAAAACTCACCTTTTCAGCGATAACGTCCGAACAGATCACTCGCGTAACAGAAAGACCGCAAATGGAAGCACGATCAACTTCTAACTGTTGGAGTGGAAAATTCCATTCTACACATGCAAATTGTTAATGTGTGTCCTTCCCCGCACACAAATAACACGCTATGGTAAAAAAATAGACCACAACTCATTTTATAGCTCAGAAATTCATAAAGACCAGCTACCATCGTAACATATTCTGTAAGAAACATATTCTATACCTAACCTTCAGCTTTCGTTTTAAAAAACAAAATCGCAGATTTATAACTAAAGTTATATACGGCGTAGTGATTTTAAGTTACTACTTTTGGTGAGGTAGTGGCCTCGACCCTGAGGCTTTCCGTTTAGATCAAAACACACGATCGTATTGGTTTCGGGTCTGCGGAAAACGGAGTTACAACGGTGATCAAATATTTTGCATGATGTTTTATTACGGTTATGATTATTCTGTGAGCGCACCAATCCTTAGGTGTATAAAGTTACAACTTAAAATACAATTAGTGATAACTGTAGACTTTTCAGTGGACTACAACCTTTTTAAGGGAACGCGATGTAGTCAACCGTTTATCATGTCCCAGATCAAACCGCCATTTTTCCACAAATTTGCAGAATTTTTGCCAAATTCTGAATATTCACATCAAAGATTTAGTTTTATCTGTATTATTTCTGTCATCATTCTATTTCAAATTAAAACCAACATCACCATTCAAAACTGTATAGTTTATTGACTGAGTATATTTAGTGGGGTTCCCCCACAGTACCCAGTTTCTGAGACAGACCCGTATACATTCACCACCCGAAGATAAACTTCATATCTTCGCGCCACCGTGTAATATCCTCCATGTATGTCATTTTCATATATGTTTCATGGAAGTTTGTAAGAGGATAGAATTTTAAATTCTATTTGGACTATTTTCTACACTGTAGAACAATATTGAAGACCTCAAAACTATGAAATAACATTTGGAAAATGTATGGAATTATGTGATAAACAAAAAAAAGTGTTATTTGATGACACCTTGCACACTATTGATCATCATCATCATCATCTTAACCAGCTTCATGAGGTGGTCACCTGAAATGCTTTTCAACTAACAGCGGTCTTCTTCTTCCTCCTTGTCCAGAACTATAGCCAGGTCAAGGTCCTTGTGGACCCTACTGATCCATAGATCATATTAATTGGAGCATAGTTTTACGCCAGATGCCCTTCCTGCCGCAACCGTCCTGTTTCCAGGCTTGAGAAACAATCAATCATTCACATGCACATTCACACCAATGGGCAATTTTGAGTAGCCAGTTGGCCTAACCGCATGTCTTTGGACTGTGGAGGAAACTGGAGGACCCAGAGAAAACCCACGTATACACGGGGAGAACATGCAAACTCCACACAGAAAAAAAGAGGCCCCCATCAGCCACTGGGCTCAAACCCAGAACCTTCTTGCTGTGAGGCGACAGCGCTAACCACTACACCACCGTGCCACCCCTTTCAATTAACAGATGTTTCGTGAAAAGTTAACTAGCGGGTGGCACGGTGGTGTAGTGGTTAGCATGGTCGCCTCACAGCAAGAAAGTTCCGGGTTCGAACCCAGCGGCCGGTGAAGGCCTTTCTGTGTGGAGTTTGTATGTTCTCCACGTGTCTGTGTGGGGGTGCTCCGGTTTCCCCCACAATCCAAAGACATGCAGTTAAGTTGACGTGGGGCGGCCTTGGGCTGAGGTGCCCTTGAGCAAGGTACCTGACCCCTAACTGCTCCCCGGGCACTCTGGTGTGGCTGCCCACTGCTCTGGGTGTGTGTGTGTTCACTGCTTCAGATGGGTTAAATGCAGAGGATGAATTTCACTGTGCTTGAAGTGTGCACGTAACACTTCTTCTTCTAGTGGGCTAGGTTATTTCCTTCTTAATGCATATGAGATCTCATCTCATTATCTGTAGCCGCTTTATCCTGTTCTACAGGGTCGCAGGCAAGCTGGAGCCTATCCCAGCTGACTACGGGCGAAAGGCGGGGTACACCCTGGACAAGTCGCCAGGTCATCACAGGGCTGACACATAGACACAGACAACCATTCACACTCACATTCACACCTACGGTCAATTTAGAGTCACCAGTTAACCTAACCTGCATGTCTTTGGACCGTGGGGGAAACTGGAGCACCCGGAGGAAACCCACACGGACACGGGGAGAACATGCAAACTCCGCACAGAAAGGCCCTCGCCGGCCACGGGGCTCGAACCCGGACCTTCTTGCTGTGAGGCGACAGCGCTAACCACTACACCACCGTGCCACCCCGCATACGAGATCAAAAAACAGTAAATAATAAATATACAGTAAACAGCCCTATTCGATGACATCTGTAGTAATCCATATTATGTCAAGAACCACCCAACTAAGTAAACAGAAATGACATCCATCATCACAGAGCATTTTTTAAGGATTTTCCACTAGGAGACCAACTGGTCTGGGCAATACAATCACAGGCCCCAGAGTCCATGCGGCTGCACCGCTGCGGCATATTCTGTGATGCAAATTGCCGCATTACGAATCTTCGTTTCAGCCAGCATAATATCAACATAGTTAATGCAGTGCCAAGTTTTCCTTGTTAGATGTATACTTACATGGTACTTGGTTAATTAATTGCAACTGATTGAACCAAATGAGGGCGGCACGGTGGTGTAGTGGTTAGCGCTGTCGCCTCACAGCAAGAAGGTCCGGGTTCGAGCCCCGTGGCCGGTGAAGGCCTTTCTGTGCGGAGTTTGCATGTTCTCCCCGTGTCCGCGTGGGTTTCCTCCGGGTGCTCCGGTTTCCCCCACAGTCCAAAGACATGCAGGTTAGGGTAACTGGTGACTCTAAATTGAGCGTAGGTGTGAATGTGAGTGTGAATGGTTGTCTGTGTCTATGTGTCAGCCCTGTGATGACCTGGCGACTTGTCCAGGGTGTACCCCGCCTTTTGCCCGTAGTCAGCTGGGATAGGCTCCAGCTTGCCTGCGACCCTGTAGAAGGATAAAGCGGCTAGAGATAATGAGATGGGATGAGATGAACCAAATGATAAGACATAACTTGGTTTAAAATTTGGTCTCCCAGTGAAGCTGGTTTGGCATTGACTAGGAGACCAAATCTGGCCACTGGGAGACCATTTGGTCTCCCAGTAACTATGTTAAAAAATGCTCTGCATCATTACTATAAGACTTTTAATCCATAAAAATAAAGAAAAAAATTTATTTGAAGGTGTGTCCAAACTTTTGACTGGTACTGCCCTTCTAGAGAGAGAGAGAGAGAGAAAGACAGAAAGCAATTGATAGGAAAGGAAAATTAAACTTCTCAGAGGGACAGAGAGGAGAAAAGGTGAAGGAATGAAGGAAAGTCTTACCAGAAAGCCAATCCAAACTTCTTGCCTCCATGATCAAACAGATTTCTGCTTCCTGTTTTGGTTTTTAATGTCCAATGTTCCTCTGGAGGAAAACCTTCTGCAGTGAACAGATCTCGCCTTCTGGAGCAGGACTCTGGGCTGTGCTCTGACAGCATTCTGTACTCTGACTTCTAACACAAATCAAATCCCTCCCAAAGGCGTGAACCAGTCCATTTACACGCCTCACTCACTGCACGTGGCGCCCACGCAGGATGGGCGTGTCCCTGTCACAGTCATGATGGGCGTGTCCCTGTCACAGTCATGATCTTTGATCTTGGGCATGCATTGCACTGTCGAGCTTCTGTCTTCTATTTTTCATGAAATAAACCTACAGATGATGATTAAAATGCCTATATTCATGACCTGGAGTAGACAAAGAGCTGAATAGATTCGAATATATATATATATTTAAATAAAGTTCTCCTGTAAAAACTCAATATTTCAGAAATCTTTATATAACACAAGTCACTGGAGTTATTACTTAGGGACCGTCTAAAAAGTTCAAGACACAGATAACTATGTAAAATTCCACCTATACCCCTTTTCCACCAACAAGGAACGGGTTCTGGTGGTGTAGTGGTTAGCACTGTCGCCTCACAGCAAGAAAATCCTGGGTTCGAGCCCAGCGCCCGACGAGGGCCTTTCTGTGTGGAGCTTGCATGCTCTCCTCATGTCCGCATGGGTTTGTTCCGGTTTCCCCCACAGTCCAAAGACATGCAGGTTAGGCTAATTGGTGGCTCTAAATTGACCGTGAGTGTGAATGGTTGTGTGTCTCTATATATCAGCCCTGGGATGACCTGGTGACTTGTCTAGGGTGTACCCTGCCTCTCACCCATAGTCAGCTGGGATAGGCTCCAGCTTGCTTGCGACCCTGTAGGACAGGATAAGTGGCCACAGATAACGGATGGATGGATGGATGGATGGATGGATGGAAACGGGTTCCATTCTGGTCTGAGTTTCCCAAAAGCATTGCAGCACAAAGATGTAATTTGGTTCCCTCTGAAATTTGGTAATTGTGATATATGTTTATTTCTGTAAGATCTCGAAAATATCAGGCCATTCTGTGGCTGGGAAGTTATTTAATTTGAGGGGATTCCTGAGCAAATAATGTGCATGAAATCACTCACTTCGCACAATCAGGCAGACAGAGGAGCACGCACAGGTTGACCTTCTTCCTCTTTTGGGTTTTCCAGCAGCTGGCATCCACAGTGTTGCATTACTGCCATCTACAGGTTTACCTTTGACCATGCACTGACAGTTCCATCATTCTGTCGCCAAACGAACGGCTGATCACACCGAGGTGCTCGCTGACCGCCGATATTTATTAGTTTGGTCCTGCATTTCCTTTCCTTCGCAACGTCTTTTCTTCTCGTTTTCCATTACTGTAGTCGGTCTTTCACATTTCATTTGTACACTCACATCCTCCATTTTTCTCTCCTGTTTCAAATTTGTATCCCACAATGCCTTGTGCGAATGGGAAAAGCCCACCACGTGATGCATGACATAGTATCTTGAATTGCGTCATGGTGATGCAAGTAAAAATAGCCAAGAATTTAGGGCCACATGCCCCTAAATTCATTAATTGTTCTATTTTAAAAAAAAACTAATACAATTGGAAGTCTGTGATTCGAATTCAGTATCTTTCATTCCACTAAACAAAAATAATTGGATGTCAGGGAAAAAAAATTTATGACCTAAACTTGAAAAACCTGAAAGGCAGTCTACCTTTAAATGGTAGAGCAAGCAACACAATGAGTGTTCTATCTCTCTCCTAGTTAAGATGCTCTTAGTGTTAAAAGGCTTTTGGGAAAACCACCACTGGTTGGTTCCAAAATAGACTGGAACCAAAATAGACTATAGCTGGTTTTTCCAGCGCGACCCGTGACAACAAGACAGAACAAGAGAGACAAGAAGCCTTTATTTATCACACGTACACTCGAGCACAGACTTAAGCACAGTCTCCTCTGCATTTAACCCATCTGAAGCAGTGAACACACACATGCACACACAAGTGAGCAATAAGCACACACACATACCCAGAGCAGTGGGCAGCTATGCTACAGCGCCTGGGGAGCAGTTAGGGGTTAGGTGCCTTGCTAAGTGCTCAAGGGCACTTCAGCCCAACCTTCGGCCATGGCTGCCCCATGTTAACCTAACCGCATGTCTTTGGACCGTGGAGGAAACCGGAGCACTCGGAGGAAACCCACGCAGAACCCAGAACCTTCTTTCTGTGAGGTAACAGTGCTAACCACGACACCACCATGTCACCCAGTGGGTGCGTTATTAGTTTGGAGAGGAAGCAGAGCGCAGCAATGGAGAACACAGTGGAAAAGGATACATCTTCAGAAAAAATGGAACGAAAACATCTGCAATAACAGAACAAAAGCTCACAAGTAATCAGAGTGCACCACCATCTTGCTACTACTCTTTACTACCAGTGTGCATTTGTGCAAGTTAAATCCAGCTAAATGGGACAACTACGCCACCTGCTGTCATAAAGTTGTACTTGCATGAGTAGTAATAGCAAAGGATCATGGATAATCCTCAAGGCAACAGAGGATTTATGACAAGACAGAGCATGCGCTGTTTGTCCACAAGAAATGACGATTCTACTCTACCCTATTGTCCTTTGTTATAAATGCAGATGTGGAATAAACCTGCTAATACCACAAGCCTGACCAGTCCCAGAAGAGTCATTTTAGGTAGAAGACACCTCAGAGGGGTTACACATTGTACAACGCCCTTCATTCATGATGCATCTTTGATGACAATAGCTCTGCTCCTATTGCTTTGCTCCTGCTTGAACTCCTCTTTTCTGCTTTTTTCACTATTTCTCTATTTTTTTCTTATTTGCTTTCTTTTTACTTACATTCAACAAGTTTAGCAAGGAAGGACATATGTTTTCTCCCATTTATACAAGATAACCTAGAAGTTAAACAAAGCAACTGACACAGAAGACTGGATTATTGTAAAATGGGGAAACCAAGGAACTCTAGTAACAAATGGACTGAGCTTGAAAAAAGAATTTCTAGCCTGGAATCTATGATTGATGCCCATCTATTAAGGATTGAAGGGAGTCCAGCAGCTGATACCGCAAAGGGGAATGTTCAGCATCTGAATGATGGGAATTTGGATGAATCGGTTGACTTCACAAAGCAAAATGTGAGTACTGATTGCTGGAAAAGACAAGGTGCTAGACCCAAAAACAAAAGGGCATTAACTTCAACTCCATTGCGGTCTGATGCCGTCAGACCTACAGTCTATGAATACCACCAGGCTGAAAACTACAGATATACACAGCCCATTACACTCCAGAACAGATTTCAGTGCCTTACAGACATGGAACCAGTAGTTCCTAGAAAGTGGCAGAATTTGAATAACAAAAATAAAGCTCGCAGTAGAGGTAGAAAGCAGCCCCCAACACCTGTTAATCCTACAACCCTTGCTGTGGGTGATTTCACTGTGAAAAATATTGGAGGAGAGTCCATGGTTGTGTGCTGTTTTCCTCACGCTTCCATCTCAGAGACTACAGACAACATTTCAAAAATGCTGCCAAACTACAAATCAATTAAACGCATTATTGTGCATGTTGGAGCAAATGATGTTTTCAGGGAACAGCTCACTGTGAGGAAATCTTTCAAAGACCTTTTTTCTGCCCTAAACGGACTTGGAATGTCTTTTTTTATCAGTGGTCCATTACCAGGATCTGTGATCGGCAATTATGGGGTTTCCCGACTGCTCAGTCTCAACACCTGGCTTGCAAAGACATGTTTTTCCTCTGGCATTAATTTTATTGACAACTTCAACCTTTTCTGGAAACGCAAAGCCTTTTTCAGCCCAAATAGCACAGAACTCAGCTGGACTGGTGCCAAAGTCTTGGCAGACCATTATCAATACTCTGTCCACCATTCCATGCCAACCTTGGGTACACTCTCTGATAAGCGCTCTGTAGCTGCACTGAAAGGAGTTAACAACACTGATACGAACTCTGTTTGGGTACAAACTGAACCTCCCAGGGACATCAACAAAGACTCAAAAACAGTACGGAAACACACTGTTGAGGTTCAAACTCAAGCAGTGGCTTACGACACGAAACACTCTGTAACAGTGAATCTGCAGGCAGAAAGAAGCGGGACTAACGCTCACTCTGATGGATTACAAACTGAAAAAATGATAAACAACATCAAACACACAGATGATTCACAACATTCCGGGAAATGTCCAATCTCAGTTCCCATTCTCAGTGGAGTCAAGCAAAACTCCTTGTCACCAACGAAGGCAACTAAGCCCCCAGCAACTACAGAGGATCATGCTGACTCATCTGCCCCTAATACAGTTCAGGAAAATGATCAGAGGGTGGATCTATCACCACACATATCCCCGTCGCTTTCCAAGGCTAGCAACATGATATCTGAGCTAACGGGTAAGCTGGCAGAACTATCAGAAAGACAATCAGATAAACAAGCATCACCACAACCTCCTGAGACTGGCAATAGGCAATCACCAACAACAACAGTGGATGTAACCCCAAGCCCCTCTGTATCTCCTTCACCCCCCAGACTGCGTTTTCCTGACAAAATGGAGTGACTATTGTCTTTAAGCCGAGTGTCTCTGGCAAGCCCAAGAGGACACTCAAATCAAGTACCGTACACAGAGCTGTCTCATGGTCAGGCCTTGTGTACCCCAATATCTTTAATGATATATCCAACTGCTACAGCACCCAAGAAACGGAGGGCACCACCTCCCCCTGTGACTACAGATAAGACTCAAGGACCATGTGCACAGCTACAGTTCACCGGCAGCCACTGGCGGCTCGTTAATAGGGGCGATTTGGGCGACGCACTCCCAAACAGGGAGGGAGATATTTTTTTTTATCTACTCCTACTACCACGGAAACAGTAATGTCATTGTCCAATCAGGCTAAGGTCGTGCCTGGTGTAGCCACGCCCTTTTGGGGCGATTTCTGTCAGGTTCAGATTTGCCCCAAAATCTCCCATTGACACTAATGGTACGTACGTTTTTTTCGAAAATCATGCTCCCAATGCATTTTCTATTAGGTTTTATGTGCTCGCACAAGCAGCGTGCTTACGTCATATGCCTGTTGCGCCGCGCAAGTGTTGCCAGATTGGGCGGTTAAGTGCATTTTGGCGGGTTTTGAACATAATTTTGGGCTGGAAAACGCAACTTGCGCGGGAAATGTGTGAACATTCTATGAAGAAGATGGTGAGTGTTGAGTGCAACAATACGATAGCGTCTCTGAAAGAAGTCCCCTTTAGTCGTCGTACCAATGAGGAGAAAACGGCAATCAAACAGCGAGGACCTCCTAGACCGAATTTAAACATCAAGCAAGTGTCTACGAAGGGGGAGAAGACCTACTCAAGAGGTTTTAACAAGAACTGGTACCACTGGAAAACTTGGCTAGCTGGCTGTGATGTAGTCAATGCTCTTTTTTTGCTACCCTTGCGTTCTCTTCCATCCTGGAAGTAGCACAGCAGACGGTACAGTGATATCTGATATTTGAATTTACTAGGCAAAAGTTTTTGTGTGTGTGTGTGTGTGTGTGTGTTACCAATGGCAGTTGTTTTACCAATGGCAGTTTAACATTGCCATGTTTTTGTTTTGCCAATGGCAGTTTAACATTGCCATGCTTGGAATATTTCAGTAGCCTCAAGTTCTCTCTGACTTGGTGTAAATTAAGCATATTTTCAGTTTTTATATATTGTACAGTATATGTGTTCATTGGAGCCAGCAGCACCTTACCTTTTTTCCAACTTGTTAAGCCAAGTTGCACTGACTTACAAAACCTTGTGTAACCTTGTGTGTGTATATAGCTAAATAACTAAAGCCTTTTGTGTTCATTGACATGCTTGTAATACTTTAAATTTCCTTTTAAGGCATGGCTTTCTGGAGGAATTCTTGGGAAAAAAACTGCAGAATTTATTTAGAATTATTATTTGTTGTTAAAATGGTGCAATTCCATATTAAAAAAAACACATAATTAAGCTGCACATGTTTGTTTGATGGTTATGCTTTTCTTCATCTTTTTCAAAACTTAAATAAACACTTGTTTTGGATTTATATCCTGCCACTTTAACTGCATTCTTTAGAATGAAGAAATTAGAATATGTTTATAATTAAGAATTTGTCTACTTATAGAATACTGGAATAATATGAGAAAATAAATGAGTAATGTAATATTAATTGATTGTGATGCCAAATGTTTTGCTTTGAAGGCTTCACAATGAATCTTCCTTAGTTTTAGCCTGGCAAGCCAGACTAAATGTGAATATTTGCCACTCGTAGGCAAAAATATTTTTGGCCGCTAGGCGGGTGGGTCTAGTTTACTAGGCTACCTTAGTTTGCCACCTTTAACTTGTTCAGTGGGGCGGCACGGTGGTGTAGTGGTTAGCGCTGTCGCCTCACAGCAAGAAGGTCCGGGTTCGAGCCCCGTGGCCGGCGAGGGCCTTTCTGTGTGGAGTTTGCATGTTCTCCCCGTGTCCGCGTGGGTTTCCTCCGGGTGCTCCGGTTTCCCCCACAGTCCAAAGACATGCAGGTTAGGTTAACTGGTGACTCTAAATTGACCGTAGGTGTGAATGTGAGTGTGAATGGTTGTCTGTGTCTATGTGTCAGCCCTGTGATGACCTGGCGGCTAGAGATAATGAGATGAATGAGAACTTGTTCAGTGTTGCCACCTAGTGGAGAGAAGAGATATTGTCGAACTTGATATCTGAATTTACCAGGCAAAAACAAGTTCGGCCAACTGATTTGCTACCTAGGTCAATTTACTTCAGTCCTGTGGACATTTATGGTCTGTGTAGACATAACGGGGGAAAATTGCCCCCCCTGAAAAAAAAATTCAGGAGCCGCCACTGTCGGCAGCAGTGATGACCTTCATGTTGGAACGAACTGATATAATCTGGGTCCAGATGGTAGTTTTGAAAATAAGGGGCCCATGACGTACTTTTCTATTCCTGTGCTAACAAGAAGGAGAGGTGTTCTTATACATCCTATCAATGGGGTAAACTTGTCAAATCTCCTTCCAGTTCCAAAACAACCACAGAACGCTTCTGTGGAAATTACCCCCACATTCACTGTAAAACTAGCTCTTCAGAATGTAAGATCACTTAATAAGCCTTTTTTAATTAATGACTTCATCGGTACACACAAACTGGATTTTATGCTTCTTACTGAAACTTGGCTTGAACAATCAAGCAGCTCTATTACTCTTATTGAAGCAACTCCCCCACTCTTTGATTTTATGAGTGTTGGAAGAGCCAATAACCAGGGAGGAGGAATAGCAAATATATACAAGGCATGTTTTCAGTACAAACAGACAACTCTTGGTGACTTTACATCTTTTGAGTACCTAAGTGCAATCCTAAAATATTCTTCTAACATATTAGTGTTGACTATTTACAGACCACCAAGACTTTCTGCACCACTGTTCCTAGAGGAGTTTGGGGAACTGTTGTCAAATATTTGTTTAGAGTTTGACAATCTTATTATTTCTGGGGATTTTAACTTCCATGTTGATAATCTAGGTAACACGTATGCAAATGAATTTCTTACACTGATTGATGCTTGGGCGGCACGGTGGTGTAGTGGTTAGCACTGTCGCCTCACAGCAAGAAGGTCCGGGTTCAAGCCCTGTGGCCGGCGAGGGCCTTTCTGTGTGGAGTTTGCATGTTCTCCCCGTGTCTGCGTGGGTTTCCTCCGGGTGCTCCGGTTTCCCCCACAGTCCAAAGACATGCAGGTTAGGTTAACTGGTGACTCTAAATTGAGCGTAGGTGTGAATGTGAGTGTGAATGGTTGTCTGTGTCTATGTGTCAGCCCTGTGATGACCTGGCGACTTGTCCAGGGCGTACCCCGCCTTTCGCCCGTAGTCAGCTGGGATAGGCTCCAGCTTGCCTGCGACCCTGTAGAACAGGATAAAGCGGCTAGAGATAATGAGATGAGATGAGATGATTGATGCCTTCAACCTAACACAACACGTACAAGGGCCAACACACTCCCATGGCCACACCCTTGACCTTGTCATCACTAAGGGTCTTAATGTATCTACTAGTGTCATGGACCTGGGTATATCTGATCATTTCTGTGTTTTCTTTGATGTTTCCATTTCCCCTCACTTTCAAAACAAGTCTGTGACTGTAAAAAAGAGGGTAATTACCAATGGCACAGCAGCTCTTTTTGAGCAGGCACTCTCAGAACTCCCATGTCAATCTTTAGATTGTGCAGATGATCTAATGGAAATTTTTAATTCAAGAGTGAAACATATTGGGGGCGTCGTGGCTCAGGTGGATAAGGCACCATACCATAAATCCGGGGACCCAGGTTCGATTCCGGCCCGAGGTCATTTCCCGATCCCTCCCCGTCTCTCTCTCCCGCTCATTTCCTGTCTCTACACTGTCCTATCCAATAAAGGTGCAAAAAGCCAAAAAAAAAAAGAATGAAACATATTATGGATGCTATTGCTCCTTTAAAAACCAAAAGAGTCATAGACAAAGGAAAAGCACACTGGAAACTAAATCCAGCAGTTAAAATGTCAAAGAGGGAATGTAGAAAGTCTGAAAGAAAATGGCGTAAATCTAAATTCCAGATTCATTATCAAATCTACAAAGGGAAGTTATGTAAACACAACTTAGAAATTTCTAAAGCAAGACAGTCTTTTTTTGCTGACATTATTAATAGGAATATCAACAATACCCGTGTGCTATTTTCTACAGTTGAAAAGCTAACAAACCCATCAAGACAAATGCCTTCTGAATTTCTCTCAGTTAATACATGCAACGACTTTGCATCTTTTTTCAAAGGAAAGATTGATAAAATACGTATGAATATAGCCACACAGGTGCAAACACTTCAAAATCTGGAACCATTGGATAAAGAGAGAGGGGGTCGTAATACAATGTCAACATTTAGTTTAATTGATGTTGAGACTCTGAGAAAAACAGTACAAAGTCTCAGCTCCTCCACATCTGAACTGGACATTTTACCTACAGTCTTTTTCAAATCTGTTCTTCACCTCATATCAGACGAGGTACTTCAGATTATCAACACCTCCTTACGAACTGGCATGTTTCCTTCATCTCTGAAAAAAGCGGTTGTAAAACCCCTACTGAAAAAGAATAACCTGGATGTCTCAGTACTCAACAACTACAGGCCCATATCCAATTTGCCATTCGTTGGTAAAATAATTGAAAAAATTGTTTTTAATCAATTAACTGCCTTCCTGACATCAAACGGATGTTTTGATAAGTTTCAGTCAGGTTTTCGTGCCAATCATAGCACTGAAACAGCTCTTACTAAAGTCATGAATGACCTACGTCTTAATTCTGATGCTGGTAAAACATCAGTCTTGGTGCTTTTAGACTTAAGTGCTGCATTTGACACGGTAGATCATTTCACACTGTTACATCGACTGGAGCATTGGGTTGGATTTACTGGTATAGTAATCAACTGGTTAAAATCTTACCTACAACAAAGATATTTTTATGTGGACATTGGAGGCCACAGTTCATCACCCGTGTCCTTGAACTGTGGGGTTCCCCAGGGCTCAATCCTGGGACCATTAGTATTCAACCTTTATATGCTCCCACTTGGACAAATTATTAAGAATAACTCAATAAACTTCCATAGCTATGCAGATGACACTCAGCTTTACTTAGCTATGTCACCTAATGACTATGCCCCTCTTGAGTCTCTTCATAGACGCATTGACCAAATTAACAAATGGATGTCTCACAATTTTCTTCAGCTGAACGCAGATAAAACTGAAGTAATTATATTTGGCAAAAAGGAGGAAAGGCTTAGGATTGCCACTGTTCTTGAAACTAAAGGGTTTAAAGCAAAGGATACTGTCAAAAACCTTGGTGTCCTTATTGACAGTGAACTTAACTTCAACAGTCATATGAAAGTGGTAAAAAAGTCTGCATTCTATCACCTAAAAAACATTTCTAAACTCAGGGGTCTCATGTCAAAGCATGATCTAGAAAAACTTATTCATGCTTTCATCTCCAGTAGGGTTGATTACTGCAATAGCCTTCTCACAGGTCTTCCAAAAAAGACCATCAAAGAGCTTCAACTAATCCAAAATGCAGCAGCAAGGGTTCTTACAAGAACAAAAAGGGTAGTCCATATCACTCCAATCCTAAGGTCTCTGCACTGGCTCCCAGTGAGCTATAGAATTGACTTTAAGGCATTGCTTCTTCTATTTAAAACATTAAATGGGATGGGACCCAGCTACCTACTGGATATGTTTCAATTATATGCACCAACTAGGTCTCTAAGATCACAGGAGAAAAACTTGCTAGTAATACCAGCTGTCAAAACGAAGTGTGGTGAAGCAGCCTTTAGTTGCTATGCTGCTAAGCTTTGGAACCAACTTCCAGATGATATCAAAAATGCTCCTACTGTTGTTAGTTTTAAATCCAGGCTCAAGACAAAGCTGTTTTCAGATGCTTTCACTTGATTAATTTTTACCTAAAGTGTAATTAATTTCCTTTAACATAATTTATTTTATAGCGCTGTCGCCTCACAGCAAGAAGGTCCGGGTTCGAGCCCCGGGGCCAGCGAGGGCCTTTCTGTGCGGAGTTTGCATGTTCTCCCCGTGTCCGTGTGGGTTTCCTCCGGGTGCTCCGGTTTCCCCCACAGTCCAAAGACATGCAGGTTAGGTTAACTGGTGACTCTAAATTGACCGTAGGTGTGAATGTGTGAATGGTTGTTTGTGTCTATGTGTCAGCCCTGTGATGACCTGGCGACTTGTCCAGGGTGTACCCCGCCTTTCGCCCGTAGTCAGCTGGGATAGGCTCCAGCTTGCCTGCGACCCTGTAGAAGGATAAAGCGGCTAGAGATAATGAATGAATGAATGAATGAATGATAATTTCTTTTAATTTTGATTTTAATGATTTTACTTTAATTCTTTATTTTAATTTCTTTTCAATTTTGGATTTTAATGATTTCACTTTTACTTTAATTCTTTGTTACTGTTCTTATGCTTTTATTTTTTGTGAAGCACATTGAATTGCCAGTGTGTATGAAATGCGCTATACAAATAAACTTGCCTTGCCTTGCCTTGCCTCTGCTCAAAACTGGTGAAAACACAGGCTGGTTCACTAGCAGGCACCGAGGCTCATAGAATCCAGAATGGAACCGGTTCAAGAACCCATTTCTTGTTGCTCAAAAAGCGGCACTAGAGTACAGTATAGGTGTCTTCCTGGCAGGATATATTTGTAGTATTAAAATGCGGAGAAAGTATAAACACAGTACAGCAGGATGTATGATTTACTACAAGTGCAATATTACAGACAAGTCATATAGTATAATGTATAATATATATGTTTACACACTGCCTAAAAGTGGAATTCCCGATGAGTGTAAAATGTGTTAGTAAATAAGCCCATGTTATTTTTTAAAAAGCAAATTAAAAATAAGTGCTGGATTTTTTAAAAAAAAACTATATTATGTAAATAAAGATACGAATTTTGTTGTCTGGTGGTCAAGTGTTTATGAGATACGTTGCCTTGCACTTAAGATTGGGTTCCCTGTGGTGGTATATGCACGTCGTTCATACATACAGACATCGTACGGTCGCAAAAGCTATAAAAAATCAGTTTGATGCGTTATCATATTCTCTTAAGCATGGAGTGTCGCTCTGCTATTAGATAAAAGTAATAAAATCATATTTTTCAATAAATAAAACATAACAAAAGGGTGGTGCAGTAGTTAGCGTGGTTGGTTGCCTCACAGCAAGCAGGTTCTAGGTCTAAACCTGCCAGTCAGCTGAGGCCTTTCTGCTCTGGTTTCCTCCCACAGACCAAAGACATGTGGATTACATTATATTTAGCAGGCGCTCTTATCCAGATGTACAACAGGACCCTGTCATGCCCATAGCAGTGGGCAGCCCAGGGAGCAGTTGGGGGTTAGGTGCCTTGCTCAAGGGCACTTCAGCCATTCCTGCTGGTCCAGGGAATCAAACCAGCAACCTTTTAGTCTCAAAGCTGCTTCTCTAAGCATTAGTCCATGGTGTCCTAGGTCAACTGGCTACTCTAAAGTGAGTGTGAATGGCTGGCTGTCTCTCTGTGTTACCCCTGCGATAGATTAGCGACATGTCCAAGGTGTACCACAACATCCCGTTCTATTCTGGGGTTTGACCATAGGAAAAGAACCCACTGTGTGAGAAATGACCAGTCACAGCTTCCAGGCTTTGGGCTTCACTCCTGGACTCCAACATGACCTTGATCCTGATCTCCATTCATCCCCATATGGAAAAATAAATAGAAATAAAAATAAGAAAGGAAGGGAAAAAAAAACAACTTGTGATCCTGAATGATCCGAGATTCCAGCTTCCTCACTGGGTCAGATTGGGTGTATTAATATAAACCTGTGATTTGACTTGAAGCCAGAACTAGTCTACTGTCAGAGCCGCTGTTATAGACACAATATCAAATTCAACAGCGCTGTCGTAAACACAACTATTTTCTTCTTTCATTAAAACTTCTTCTCTTGTATTCTGTGTTTTTTTTTTTCATGTTTCCTGCCTTGTTCCTGTTTTGCTGTTAGTCTGTGTTTGGTTTCGTTGCTGTGTCCATGTACACGGACATCATAAATAGTTTTCTGCTTTTTCTTTTTTTAAAATTTTGCTTTCTCTTCTTGTTCCTTCTTTCTCTCTTTTCACCCCCTAACAAAGTCTTTATGTCCTCTGAAGACAGGATGCTTGGTGGCAGGTTGAAAATAAAAGTCTTTAAACAAACAAAAAGGAAGGAAGGAAGGAAGGTTAACCAAAGCCTGCCATCATGCAATTTAATCAGACCCATTAAACTGGACACACCCCTCATTAGACATTAATCTGCTCTTAAGTGTTTGCAGCTGCGAGTATTTTATAAAAAGGAATGAAGTCCCATTATTTGGTTTTGTTTGTGGAGGATGTCTGACTTTCTGTTGGTAATTTGCTGCTATGGTGAGCGTGTGTAATTGTCTAGTCTATGTTCATGTCTATAGTTTGTGTATAAACTACTGCATGCTTGTAAGAGCAAGGAAAATGGGTGTGAGTCATATTTATAGTGTGTCAAAGTTTAGTTAAATTGACTTGGCTTGGTTTCAGTTTCACACCACTAAATATTTTCCTGTAGGTTTTACAGGATGGACAAGGCATCTGTAGTTGACTGGGGCCTACTTGTAAATAAGCTTCCTAGCTTTATTGAGAAACTTTACATAATGTTAGACAAACATCTTGTGCAAAATGTAATGCATAATGATATTTTAGTTCCAATGAGCTCTTTGAACCCATGTGCATTACATAAGTTTCTCTTTTGCTAGTAAGGACCAAGCTAACTGGGGGTCATTTGATGTTTAATGTCTTACATGTGGCATCTCCTGTAACTTCCCAAAATACCTAGTTTAACAACTTCCTTAATCCGACTGCCTCTGGCTCATGAACTTTGACTTGACTGACTGAAGTTGGTGTCTTCCTTAGAAGGGAGAACTGGCAAGCTTTTCAAATGAGTTTGCTTTAAAAAAAAGTGTGGTCTTGAGGGCCAATTAACTTGTGGCTTCCCCTCCAGGTACAAGATGATGCATAGCCTCCTAAAAGTACCAAGGACCCTATCGTGCTCTTGATGGAACCACCGGCGTGACCTGCTATAACTTGGTGTAGAGTTCCCAGCCCTGGTCTTGCATAATGGTTTCTCTACTCCAACACCAACTTGGAGGTGGTGTTGGGAGTTTTAGAGAAAATATGAATGTACAGGCCTGAAGATGGAATCTCGTGGCTTGGTATCCAGATATTAGACCATGAAGGTGCTGCAGTGCTGGAGCATCTACAGTGAGAAATGTGGACTTGTATACCTCCTGGACCTACTTGAAATGTACAGTAGAAATGAGCTGGGCCTGGAAGGGGGTTGTCAAATCTGTGCTCAACTTTGAAATAAAGTTCTATTGTTTTTGTCCTTTTACTGCCTTGATACAAACACTAAAGATTGGTGGGAAGCATGAGAAGTAAAATTTGTATTATGCGTCCATAATACTCAATGTGTGTATAATGTTTTTAAAAATATATCTCACACACCCCTCCCAATAAACTACACTAGGCTTCATGAATACAATCACATTGCGTCTATTTACAAATAAATGCTGACTAGACAGCCTGATTACACATGTTTTTAATAAGGAAGCACATTTCTACGCCATCTTAAAGCATTTAGAAACTTCCATACATCAGACTTAATTAGCCTCATTTTTAAACAGGCAAAGAGCTAGGCGTACTATGTGGCATAAAAACACGACGGCTGGGGGCCTTTTATGAGTCACTTCCAAATCCCGAGCTCGACCCTTCATATGCAGCCTTTACAGGGTGCATAGCAATAGCGTCAAGTGCACTAGTTATCTAAAACGAGCTTTTATAAGAACCAATCCCGAAACAACATGGCGGCGCGCTAGGAAAGGAAGGGAAGCTTTCCTGTAAGAAAGGGAGAAACCGAAGGCGTTTTAGGGTCAAAACAGGACGCGAAACTAAAGTAAATTGTTTAGTGTTGAGTAATATTAATGAGAGTGGTTATGAAAGCGTCTCAGCGTGACCATGCTGAGGTCCACCGGGTTCTTCCGTGGGATTGACTGCCCGTTTTACACTGGAGGTAGTGACGGGAAAAGTGGCTGCAGCAGACCGTACTGCCACTTCAGACACAGCAACAACAGACAAAGAGCATCTGGTGGAGTGTATGAGATCAGAAAAACCCAACAAGGGCCATCCGAATCGGACGGTAAACTATATTTGACTTATTCTCCTTATTGAGTGTTGTATAGGTTCAGCTGGTGTGTACAGTGTTCTTTCTCTGAGGTCAGTTACAAGCTGCATCCTGTTTCAGGAGTCTGAACACTCCAGCCATCCAGTCTTTAGATGACCTTCAGGTTATACGTTCGCTGCTCACTTTAAGAGGAACTTAAAGCTCTTGATTCAAAGCTCCCTGTTCTTAGCTGCAGGACTGGAACCCAATTTGTTCTCCTGCTGTTGCATGCTGAGATGCTTTTTCTGCTCAGCCACTCAAAAATGAAGTTTCTAATTCTCATTGTCCCACCCCCTGAATGTGTTCATAACGTGAAAAGAAAAGTGACAAAGTGTGGATGTATTATATTTACTGGTAGCTCAACAGTTCCAAAGTTATACAATCTCATTATCTCTAGCCGCTTTATCCTTCTACAGGGTCGCAGGCAAGCTGGAGCCTATCCCAGCTGACTACGGGCGAAAGGCGGGGTACACCCTGGACAAGTCGGCAGGTCATCACAGGGCTGACACATAGACACAGACAACCATTCACATTCACACCTACGGTCAATTTAGAGTCACCAGTTAACCTAACCTGCATGTCTTTGGACTGTGGGGGAAACCGGAGCACCCGGAGGAAACCCACGCGGACACGGGGAGAACATGCAAACTCCACACAGAAAGGCCTTCGCCGGCCACGGGGCTCGAACCCGGACCTTCTTGCTGTGAGGCGACAGCGCTAACCACTACACCACCGTGCCACCCATTCTGCATAATATTAATTGTATTTCTTTATATAAAGCAGTAAATAACATTGTTTTTACAAGCTGCTAAGACTGCTAAGAGTATAGAAAAAACAAGGTTGCCTTACAAAAAATGTCATTTATTCAAATTTCCCAAAACAATGGTTAACAAAGCGTGAACGTTTGTACCATTTTTTTTTTTTTCAGTCACATTCACCCCAAAACACAATAAAGACATCACAGTATTGTCTTTCTACTCCAAATATCAAACAAGATACATCATATTATAATAATGATGCCCACATTTGTAATCTAGGCTAATCACCTCATTTGGTGTTTTTCAGTTTTTTATTTGTTCAGTGAGAGAAATCTAGTCTCTGTTGGTCTTTAACGAGCGCATCAGAGTCAGGTTGAATGTCTGAGGTGGAGATGCGAAGCACAGCTGACAGATGATCATCAGTCGATTCGGTGCAGGAATCAGATCTACAGATCGGCTCGGGCTCCGGCGCCTGCTGGTGACGTCACACTATGTGATTGGCTGGACCGTTTGAAGGATGCCGTACAAGTTTGTGGTTGGTCTGGACAAATTACGGAAGTAGTTATCGCGGGATTAGGTTTCGTGGGATTTCATGTCGCGCGCATTGCGTTTTTGTTGAACACAACTTCAAAATAAAAGCAATGCACATTCAGTCCATGCATGAGGTAAAATTAGAAAATACGTTTATTTTGTAATTTCTAATTAACCTTACGCGGGCCGGTCAGAATGAACCAAAGGGCCGGATGCGGCCCGCGGGCCGTAAAATGCCCAGGTCTGCCATAGAGTTTTGAAGCCATCAGTTCCAAAAACATTTATCTTGGTCTCGTCACTCCAGAGTATAGAGTCCCAGTAGTCTTCATCTTTGTCAGCACGGGCCCTGGCAAACCCTAGGCGGGCTTTTTTGTGCCTGGGCTTTAGGAGAGGCTTCTTTCGTGGACGGCATCCATGCATGCCATTCCTCTGCAGTGTACACCGTATTGTGTCACGGGAAATAGTTTCTACTTCTTTAGATAACTGCAGTGAACTTGCATGCCGATTTTCTTCAACCCTTCTCATCAGAAGACGCTCCTGTCGAGGTGTTAACTTCCGTGGACGACCTGGACGTCTCTGTGAGACGGTTGCAGTTCCAGCTTTCTTAAATTTTTGTACCACTTTTGCTACAGTATTCTGACTGATAAGTAAAGCTTTGCTGATGATCTTGGAGCCTTCACCTTTGTGGTGGAAAGAAATTATTTTCTTTGGGGAATTCTGAAGAGACAAGTTGAGCATCGCTCTCCATCCAGCATCCAGTCACTAAAAGAGGTCGTTGTTGAAGAATGGAAAAAGATTGATGTTGCAAAATGTCGCCAACTTGTTCATTCAACTGTTCTCAGCCATTTACGCTCAGCACTGTATATGTGCATGAAACCAACCCAGGTGCTTATGCAAAGCTATATTCTCCATAACTGACTCATTTCCCAGCATATTCAAATGTCGGTTATGTTCCTTTATGTTAAATAGTAAATCAGTTTTAATTATCTTCTGGTTTCCTTTCCTCATATCGCTCATGATGATTTATGACCATGCTACCTGACACGACTTCAGACAGGAAAAAGTAGAGAGGATCGACAACTCAAGCTGCTTTAAATCACGGCTGCACAAGTACTACGCTCATACAGCTTTATTTCCAGTAATGATCAATATATCAGACTCGTTTCATCAGCTGAGGTCTTGCAAGGATTTGAACAGAGTCAGGTTTGTCGTACTCCGGTCCTGGACTTGGATTTAAGTTGAACTTGAGTCATGTGACTTTTGCTTGCTCTTAATGTCTTCGAAAGTTCATTAAAGTAAACAAAGCACTCGTAGTAAATTGAATCGGACTCCTCGGAAGCTCCTTTTAATTCACATCTTGACTTGAATTTGACTTGATTGATTGATTTTTATTTTTCCCCCGCACTACCGTATTTGTTAAACCGGCTCCTTACCCGACTCATGGGCCACTTTATTCGGAACACCCCTACATCCACCTGCTGTTTTATCATGCACTTCTCTAATCAGCCGATCCCTTGATTGACAGCAGCACAATGATGTCATAAAATCATGCAGATACAAATCAAGAGCTTCAGTTAATTAACGTTCACAATGTTCAAACATCAGAACGGGAAAAAGTGCGATCTCAAAGCGTGACTTTCTTTCACTGTGTTGGTTTGTGTCAGATGGACTGGTTTGTTTCACTCCGTTCAGACTGCAACCTGAAACGACCCATATCCGATTTGTTGTGAAATCCGATTTTTTTGTTAGGCCGTTCACATTACCAATTATATGAGACTTGTATGCGATCTCCAGTATGAACGGAAAACGACCCAAAAATGTCCCGCATGCGCAAATTGACACGTAATAAGCACATCTACGTAATACGTAAACCAAAAAAAAGCGCACTCTTCAAGTTTGCAAGTAAAGCATGGAGATGAGGCGAGACCTGGCGATGTGGTTTTTGTGGCGGCGGCGGAACTCGCACAATAATCTGATTAATGTGGGCAGCAGACTAATGAAACCGAAGGTGTCAAATTACTGGAAATTTCCAGAACAATCTTATAATCTTGTAATACAGGATGGTTTAACATCCAGGTCCCTACCAAATCCACCATTAGCTTGATCAATTCTATAAAAGTCTATTTAAATTCTGAAAACTGTACAAATGTCGTTGTTTTCCACCAAAGAGGCGGGATTAGCCAACGCAGAATAGTGACGTTTGTCTCTTGTTGATGACGTGTAGGTCACATGAATGCGACCTGTCCGGTCAGACTGCAGTCGCATGTGAAAATAACAGATATGCATCGGAATTAGGACCACGTATCCAAGCGGCCTGGGTCGCATGTGAAAAAATCGGATCTGTGTCGTTCAGATTGTCAATAACAAATCGGATACAGGTCGCATATGGGCAAAAAAATCGGATATGGGTCGTTTCAGAGTGCAGTCTGAATGTAGTCTTTGAGTATTTCAGAAACTGCTCCTGATCTCCTGGGGTTTTCACGCACAAGTCTCTATACGCAGAATGGTGCGAAAAACAAAAAACGTTGAGTGAGTGACAGTTCTGTGGGTGGAAACAAACGCCTTGTGGATATGAAAGGTCAGAGGAAAATTGATAGATTGGTTTGAGCTTTTTTTTTTGCCGGGAAGAAAGGATGTAGTAACTCGTAGCAACTCTTTACAACCGTGTTGAGCAGAAAAGCATCTCAGCATGCAACAGAAAACAAGAACACGTTAGGTTCCAGTCCTGTAACGTCAGATTCTTGTTCTTGACGTGATCGTCTGCTTTTGTCGCTCATCCATCTCAAGGTTTGACGTGAGGTGCGTTCTGAGATGCTTTTCTGCTCACAGAGTGGTTTTGAGTTCCTGTAGATTTCCTGTTCAGCTCAAAGCAAGTCGACCATTCTCTTCCCCCCCCCCCCCCCCCCCCGCTATCATTTAAGACAATAAGGGTTAATTGTAACTTTCCAGTTTTCTAATCACCTAAACTGAGTGTACGTCTTGCTAATAAAAGCACCGTATTGAATTATAACTGTATATCGTATTTTGACTCTTCTGTGCAGACCAAGGCTATGATCCGTTTAACCCGGAGGTGGTCCGACCCGGAGAACAGTACAATGCAGAGCCCCCAGCAAGCCCGGTTATGGATCCAGGACCCACGGAGCTGGAACTGGTCAACCGAGCCATCGAGGCCGTCCAGAGCGAAATGGAGAAGGAGAAGAAGAAGTTGTCTCGGATCGGCGAGCAAGGATACGATCCTGCAAACAGCTCTATCAAAGCGGGTTATGGCAGACAGGCTGTCGCTGGTGCGTCGTCCCATAGCGCTTACGATCCGGGGAGTTATCAGATGAGCCAGACGTCTGAGTACAACCCAACTCCTCGCTCCAGCAAATACACACTGGACTCCGAGAGCAACAGCAGCAGCTACGCAAACTCCATGGAGTACATCCCAACAGCAGTCTCTAGAGCGGTGGGAAAAAAAGCAGTACCCGCTCCAACGTCCCGTATTCCCTCTACGTGCTCGTCTTCGTCAAAGAATAAGTACACGCTGGACAATTCGAAACCGTCGACGGACATGGAGTACGATCCGCTGTCAAACTTTTCCGCTAAACCGGGTACCAAAGGTGTCAAAGACGCAGGGACAGAGGGAGACGGGAGGAAAAGAGTCCACCCCGGTTGGCAGAAGCAAAGCACCGACGAGGAATACGTCCCTGTGGTGAAGAAGCCGAGACAGCTTCCGGTCGAAGAACCTCAAAAGTACACAGTCAACTTTGAATCTGATGAAGAAAGTTCTGGAACCGAGTACCGTCCCACACCGATGAACCGCCTGCAGAAGAGGAAAAGCAGCGCGGACTCGCTAGACGATGAAAAAAGGAAATCGAAAGAAACGGGAACCTGCAGACAGCCACTAGCGCAGGAAATCACAAACGATAACGACGATGAAGAATCCGACAGCTTGGAGCCTCTCGATGACGAGGCGCTGGAGAAAAAGTGGACCAAGAACAGCATCCAGGTGAAGAAAGTTCTTCAAAGCGAAAGAACAACGTCGAGGAAAGAGATCGCCGAGTCCGTCAAGAAGAGCAGCAGCAGCCATAAAGAGAAGAAAGGAAGCAGCGGCGTGGAAAAGAGCTCGAGGAAGCCGTGTCCGGAGAGCGGGAAGAAGGACAAGAGCCATGGCAAGGTTCTAGAAGAGAAGGGCAAGTCTAAAGATTTGGACAAAGGAAAGAAAGAATTGAAATTGAAAGACGGGAAAAGCAAGAAGCCAGACAAGAAGAAAGGAGAACAGAGCCATGGAGATAAAGAGCGAAATCTTAGCGAGGTCAAGAAGCCCAAATCGGACAAGCTGCACCAAAGCGCCAAGTACAAGGAGCAGAAAAACGGGAGAATAGACAGCAGCGGACGAGAGAAGGACAGAAAGAAAAGCAGCACTAGCGGTACGAGCAGCAGCAAAGACAAAAACAAGAAGAGCAGCTCGTCTGTGAAGAAGAAGGACACGAAGGCCAAGCCGCGCTCTCTGAGTCACGCCGACCTGTTTGGAGACGAGAGCCCAGAGGAAGTGGAGGACGAGGAAGACGAACGGATAGTCAGGAAGTCCGCTTCGGCGTTCAAACGAGGCAGCCTGGCGAGCAAGAGGAAGGCATCGGATGCCACGGAGACGTCGTCAGAGGACGATATTGGGCCTGGGGATGACGATGAGCACACTGATGAAGGTGATGCTCCAGACTTTTGTCTGCTTCAGGAGGACGTAGATTACGACTCGGATCCCATGGAGGAGTGTCTCAGGATCTTTAACGAGTCCAAATATGTGAAAACGGAAGACAAAGGAAGGCAAGCTAAACAGGTATTACAGTCACCAGGTTATGATCTATACGCCCAGGTTAATTAGTTAGCAAATATGTTGATGAGAGTGAGGGAGTGCGCAGTTCTTGGGTTCGTTATTGTAATGTAGAGTTCAATGGAAGTCCAAAACTGAAACCATGAAGGGGAATTTTGCTTTTTTTTTTTAAATCTCACTGTGCTTTCAGTGTGTGTGTGTGTGTGTGTGTGTGTGTGGTTGTGTTTCAGCCTCCCAGAGAGAAGGACGAAGATCAAGAGACACCCAGCACTTTAACCACACTGTTCCCCGGCCAGAAGAAGAGAGTTTCACATTTCAAAGCCAAAGGAAGCGTGAGTGTTGAGCCGTTTACTCGGAGTGTCATGTAGCAGAGGCCAGGAGAATATCTTTCATGTGCAACCACATGACCAAAACTGCTTGCTTCATAAACGGCCGCCATGTTGGAGGATATACTATAAAGGCCTCTGCATGCTCTTGCGACAAGGCTTTCGCAGATAGCTTTTCGCAGACAGTTGTACCGTATTGGCCCGAATATAAGACGACCCTGAATGTAAGACGACCCCCTCTTTTCCAAGTTCATCTTTGGGGAAAAAGTTTTTTGAAGACCAAATGTTCATTCATATAAAGCGTATTTATTTCAAAATTCTGTTTAAAATTAGAGGCTTTTGTTTTTCACATTTAAATAGAGGTCATTTCAGTCTCATTTCCGTTAACACTTTTCATAGAAGTAAAAAAAAGAGGTTAAACTGCAGGCTACTAGACAAGCCAAATTAAAACATTTAAATTGCATTACCGTATTTTCCGGACTATACGTCGCTCCGGAGTTTAAGTCGCATCAGCCAAAAAATGCATTATGAAGACGAAAAAAACATATATACGTCGCACCGGACTATAAGTCGCACTTTTTTGAAGGGTTATTCTATCCATAGAATCTGTGATTGTATCTATAAGCGGCGCGCGGTTACTGCGCGACTGCATTGTTTATTTAATAAACGAACAGCTGAGCAGTGATAACGCGCCCTTTGCCCTGTAAGTAGCCTAGTCTGATTATTTTAAATATCTACTACTATCTTTAATACTATCACTATCGTTATTACTAATAGCCTATAGTATTATTATTATAACTAATATTAGTAGCCTATTACTGATGCATTAATCAGTTTGCTTTTAGATTATTTTTATCGGTAGGGCTTATTATCGCCTCATGGCTCTTTCATCTGTGTTATTAAAGCTGTAGTCATCATCGAGGAGAGTCATTCTTCATTTTTGTCGAATTTTATTTCATTAAATCAGAGGTCAAGTAGGCTATAGGTATATCATCTCCAAAGACAACCGTCTAGTGAAAAAAAAAAAACAACCGCTTTTAAATCCCCTACTTAAATCCTTAAAAAGAGTAATTTAACTCATGTCTTGTGTGATCTGATCTCCAATGGTGAAATAAACCGGTTGTGATATGAGTAGTCTGTTATTTTAGAAGATAAATTTAATATATAATTTAATATATAGCCTAATAAAAATAACATTTTATAACATATTACTGTCTGTAACTGTTCGTCACTAAAGCGTTTTCTAAGATCATAATGTCTGATATTATTATTATTTTTTTACACACACAATAAGCGCGTGTGCGTAAAGTTATAGTAAACCACCCCCCACCTTTTTTTTTTTTTGAGTCGCCGGACCCACCCACCTCCTGCGTTCCGGGACCTCCCACTTCACAAATTAAGCACTGGCTAAAATCATTACATAACTTATTTAAATAACTATAGGCCTATCATTAATAAAACACAGGTCAATCAAGTTTATCAAGCTGGCGATTTCACTCCAAATCAGCAAATCCATTGAATTCCTCATCCTCGGTGTCGCTTCTGAACAACTCTGCCTCCAGCGGCAGACGAAGCGCCGTTTCCTCTTCTACTGCGTGGCTGTTGTCAGACTCGGCATCAGCTCCAGTTATTCCGTGGTGAAAAAAAAAAAAAACGTATATACGTCGCACCGGAGTATAAGTCGCATGGCTAGCTGAACCATGAAAAAAAGTGCGACTTATAGTCCGAAAAATACGGTAATTCAACAAATTTGTCAGGTTTAGATTGAAAGTTTATAAACTTCAGAATGTCAATGCATTAACTTCCCATAGCCTACGGGTATATGGAATAAATTTGCAGAACAGTGCAAATGCTTTAAACAATGCATTAAACAATACATTAAGGTTTACAATAATAAGCAACTGAAACAATGGAAAGGGTAGTTTGCTAAATTACAGCTACTCAGCACAGAGATCCGCAGCCTCACTTTGCTCACTCTCACTGTCCTCACTTTCACTTTCGTTTTTGGCGGCATTTTGTCTAGTCCGCGAATTTAAGACGACCCCCCTTTTTAAGAGCTATTTTTTACAACAAAAACACCGTCTTATATTCGAGCCAATACGGTAATTTATCGTTGAGCGGGGAGTATAGGCGTGCGCGATGTTACCGGCACAACGCAAGGGGGGGCGAAGTCGCTAGGAGTAGTTGGTGGGTGTGGTTAGTGGAGTGTTTATCCTCCGGTTACTTATAATGACTAGAACTTTTTTTTTATAATGACTAGAACTGGAGTCGTATAGATGTACGTACTTCCTCAATCAACCGCTCTTCATGCTGCTCCATCTTCACTCATGTTTTTAAAAATGCCGGTCGTGAAAACAAAAACCGGGAAAGTAGGGAAGCGGAAGTGCGTGTACAGCGGGTAGAGTGGACCAATCAGAGCCCTCTTGTCTGCGGCGCTGTCTGCGAGGCTTCTGCGGTGGTCACAGTTTTTGGGAGGTGCGCGCAGAGCGTCTGCGAAGGTGGGGGGGCTACGCAGACACTGTCTGCGACACCGTCTGCGAGGACTGGGTTGTCAGCATAAATTGGCCTTAAGCCTAGGTCACAACCGGACGTACGATTTTTTGGCTGTGCGATTTTTGGCGTTTCCCGAATCGCTGCTTTTTTTTTTTCGTGGAGAAAGACGCACATTGGCCATAAGTTTGTCTTGCAACCTGAAAAAAACGTAAGCGCCCGTAGAGTTTGTTTGACACGACAAAGAACCTCTGCGGCCGGTCTACGGCTCGAAAATCAGCAGGGTTTTTTCTAGAAAAATTTAGTATGAGGGCGCTCACCATGGCGAGGGAGCGAAACGGGGGGGGGGAGATGGTGCCGGTTGTCCCCCCCCTCCGCTGTGCGAAGCCTTTGAAAAATGCTCCAATGGGACATTCTGAGGCTATCTGAGAGGGAAATTGTAACAAATTGTTTGTCAACATTGAAAAAGAAAGAAGTAATCATCTTCTGCCCCGGACAGTCTTTGGCTTTCTTCCGCTTCGTGCCGCGGGATGACATCTTTAAATGCCCAAGTGTCAACAAAAACAACTCGCGAACTACTTCTGTCAAAAGCTCCCGCGCCGGTGGGTGAAAGGTCATTCAGTCTCGAGAAATCTCGCTCTACAAGTCAGCTGACCTTGTATGTAACCCATGTCAAATCTCGCGAGAGCAGCCGCGACAAGTAAACAACTAAACCACATGGTGCCTCAGTCTGGAAAACGCCAGTTCGGATTGTTTTTGCACCGTCTGGCGGTGTATCTACTATGATTGGAATATTTTTGGAGCAATTATAACGTATTTGATGATCAGACACATTGTCACGTGGTGTTGCTGGGATGTTTTCACGGAGTCGGTAAGGGGGCGCATGCCGAGAGTAAGAGGGCACAGCGCCCCTGTTCCCCCGTTTAGACGAAAGCCTGATCAGCACGTCACACGCGTGCCCTCCGTGCGTTTCTTGCGTTTTTTGCACGTAGACCGGCCGTAGGAGCACGTACGGCCGGTTGTGACCGAGGCTATACGCGCACGCACACAGTGATAAGAGTACAAACTGGAATGTAAAGAGGAGTTACATTTAGAAGCTTGGAGTCATTTCTCAAAGGGGAACTGAAGTCATTTTAAAACTTGCTTTATTTCTTAATTAACGTGTTATTTAATTATGTTTTCGGTTTTATTAACCTTATATCATTACTTGTATTGGCATATTATATTACGCTTATCGGCCTTTTCGGATTTTAGCCGTGTTGAATGTAGTTCGTTCGGTCCACGGCAGGCGTCGCTTATCCGCGCGACTTCAAACGTGAAGTGTTGGCGCCGCCATTTTGAAAACTGTTTACACAGTCGCCATATCATTCCAATTTAGATTAATTTTGAGATTTGCCAGCCAGCTTCATCAGTGATGGAGATTATTCCATACGACTTCGAACCAACGTGGAGTAGAGAAGAGTTGGAAAGACGACAGGATAAGGACGAGTCCGTCGCGCTGGTATTTACAAAATTACTGTCGCACAATTAAAACCTGCCAGATCAGGTGGCTGGTGGGCTTTCAAAATAATAAACACATGCATTTATTTTTTTCGCGGTCCGGTTTCCATCAAATCCTGCGGTCTGATTGGCTGGCAAACAGGTCCGTATCCTACGATACGGACCCCGGTTGCGGACCTCTGGCGACTCGATCGTTCACAACAACAACAAACATAGTAGCAATTTTTGTCAACATTTATCTTTTTTTTTTTTAAATAAGATTTATTTATAAGATTATCAAAAATCTTATAAATTTTTGCCAGCATTTCTCAGGAGAATAGCATTAATTTTACAGCATGGATAGCGATAACGACAGTGTTCACAGCGAAAGCGAGTTTTACTACCCTGAGGAAGAAGAAATAAAACATTTCAGGAGAAAGCTAAAAACCTGTAACTGTTGCTAACGCCGAGCAAAAACATGGCTGAATCCTGAATGATTTAATTTTGTATAAATAGGGGACTACATAGGTGTCAAAATGTACTTTTTTCCTGCCATGGAAGTGCACTTGTATACCGAGGAGGAAGCCATTTGCATTACAGCCGTGAATGAGGATTCAAAATGGCGGCTCGGCTCGGTTTTCCCTTTCGGGCGCTCTCGTTTTCTGTTAGAATTTGGTAAAGAAAAAAAATAAATATATTTACCAGCTTAAGGTCGGTCCGTATGGTGAAATACCGTGACCTCGGCCTTGAATACTGACCTCGGCCCAGAGGGCCTCGCTCAGTACTTTCAAGACCTCGGTCACGGTATTTCACCATACGGACCTCCCAGCTGGTAAATAACATGTATTTATTTTTTTCGCGGTCCAAATCCTGCGCTCTGATTGGCTGGCGAGCGGGTCCGTATCCTACGGTACAGACCCCAGTTACGGACCTGGCGACTCACTCGTTCACAACAACAAACATCGTAGCATTTTTTTTTGTCAACATTTTTTTTATAAGATTTATTTATAAGATTATCAAAAATCTTATAAATTTTTGCCAGCATTTCTCAGGAGAATAGCATTAATTTTACAGCATGGATAGCGATAACGACAGTGTTCACAGCGAAAGCGAGTTTTACTACCCTGAGGAAGAAGAAATAAAAGAAAACATTTCAGGAGAAAGCTAAAAACCTGTAATTTGCTAACAGTTTGATCTCATTAGTTAATGAGGCCCATTTTGGACCATGTTATCCTAATACATAATATTACGTTTGGTAAAAACCTTATACTAGTACAATCTCTTCTTCAAAGTTTTACCAAATGGCTTTATTTATGCAATATAAAGGTCATAATACTGTATAACTTTGGTCGAGCAAAAACACCGAGCAAAAACATGGCTGAATCCTGAATGACTCAATTTTTTATAAATAGGGGACTACATAGGCGGCAAAATGTAGTTTTTTTTTTTTTTTTTTCCTGCCATGGAAGTGCACTTGTATACCGAGGAGGAAGCAATTTGCGTTACAGCCATGAATGAGGATTCAAAATGGCGGCTCGGCTCGGTTTTCCCTTTCGGGCGCTCTCGTTTTCTGTTAGAATTTGGTAAAGAAAAAAATAAATATATCATTTACCAGCTTAAGGTCGGTCCGTATGGTGAAATACCGTGACCTCGGCCTCAGTCAGTACTTTCAAGACCTCGGTCACGGTATTTCACGATATGGACCTCCCAGCTGGTAAATAACCTTTATATGCATTTTTGTGATAAGTCCATATTATACTGAGCGCATTTCCCACATAATCCTCACTAAGGTTTCGGACAGCACTAGAAAATGGCGTCCACACTATATATAGTGAGTAGGGAGCAATTTCGGACACAGGGAAAACTTCCGGCTTGATTACGTCAGCATTCGAAAGAGGGCGCGCGCGTCTTTTGACAACGTTGGCAGATGTCGGTCACTTTGATTTCCACTGTACGTTTTACTTCCGTCCTACGATGTCTCGCACAGGTCTCAACGAATCTCGTTTACGGCCGTCGCTTTGACATATGGACTGATGTATTACAGAGCATATTTCAAACACTCATAACTTCCTATAGCAGCGACAAAATAGCGATCAAAAATGCATTCCGATATTTAATAAAATGAGAAATAGAATTTTGATAATAAAAAATTTGCCTTTAGTTCTCCTTTAAAAACAATTTTGACTGCTTCAAAAGATCGGGATCTAACACACTGTCTAACGTATTTAGTTCTACAAGAGCCTTCACCGGGTGACGAAGCTGCAGGATTTGAGGTCGTGGATTGACTTGAATTTTGTTCGATTGGCTCTGTGATCGTTTGGGAAGATTCTTCAATGGTTTTGCGTTTCTTTCTGCACTCTGTAAGCCGAGCATTTCGAGCTCCTGCTTTAGTAGGTACCATCTTTTGATTTTATTGTATTGTGGCCCATATTTTGTGTCGGAGCCCAGTCTGGATCCGTAAGATTGTAGAGGGATCAACTGGTTTCCCGAACGGAAAGGAAAAGCAAAAATGCCATACAGCTCTTTTTTAAAGGGATAGTTTGGGATTTTTGACATGAATCTGTATGGCATCCCCATCAATAGTGTCGTGCAAACACACTGACTTACCCCTGACAGCATCCTGTGAGTCCAGTTCTTGTCCAGTTTCGGTCCAGACGAAAGTAGTCCGGCAAGTTTGTTGGGGGTCACGAAAGTAAAACGTTTTTCGTCTCAAAACAGTATGTGTTCAAAAGAGTGATATATTTGCATCACAAAACCGTTGCCAAATAAAAAGTCAGACCTCGAAATCGCTTGGCACTATTTTCTCTCCCTTCTTATCACTGCACGCTGCCGCCAGGTGACAGCCACGGCTGTTTCATTCATTGTTTACTAGTGATGGGAATTTCGGCTCTTTTGGCTCTTCTTACTATAAGGAGCCGGCTCTTTCGGAAGATTTTTTATAATTATTTCTCATGACTTGTACATTCACATCGAGTACACATATCAATGCAAATTAACACGAAGGGATTTACTAGACCAATTTATATCTGGAACTGTTTTCAGCCACAGCACAGGCAAAGCACCGCTGCAGGCGCAAAGACACCGCGCAGCGCCTGAAAACGGGTGCCCAGGCGCTGCGCGGTGTCTTTGCGCCTTCCTTTTCCTACCTATTCCTTTAATTCAGTGGTTCTCAAACTTTTTCCACCAAGTACCACCTCAGAAAATACTTGGCTCTCCAAGTACCACCATAATGACCAACATTAAAATACAGTAGCGTAGTAGGTCTAAGTATTCATTAAAAACAAGGCGGAGGTTTTATTTAACAAGTATATTTAATATTGTTGGCCACTGTAACATTACACACAGTACTTTGAACAGTAACACTGTGTTTAAATATAGGAAAATAAAACACTGTACTTAAATAATGAATCAAATAAAATTAATTGCACATAAAAGTTTAACTCTCTGGCAGCTTTCTCTCCACACATGATACGTGTCATCTCTTTGGCTAATGGCAAACACAGCAGTTCCCCGATTGTGTGCGGCTTACCGGCTCTGGCGATCAGGAGGCTGGCATGATATGAAGCTTCCTGTGCTTTGGCTACGGGTGTACCATAGGACAGAATGGTGGACTTGGACTGCTTCAGTTCATCACGTTTTCATAAAAAAAATCCATTGGTTTGTCCTTTAGTGCTGTGTGTTTGGTTGTAAGATGCCGTTTGAGATGCGACGGTTTCATGGACTCATTGCTCAGAACGTCCCCGCACATACAACACACTGCGGCCTGGGCAGCTCCTCTGTCCCGCTCCAAATGAATCCCAGTTTTATGTATTTTTCGTCATACTTCCTCCTCACTGGTTTCTGCTGTTTGCTAGCAGTTCTGGGGCTGGTTTTGCCACTGTCGTTAGCATCCGCGCTCGGCTCACACACGTCCTCTTCAGTTCTCCCTCTCCCCTGATCCACGCTCCCATTCGCGGATTTAAGCCACGACAGTAATTTTGTCGTACTCGTCATAATTAGCAAAGCCATCTCCACCTTTTCCCATCACAGCCTAGTCTACCAATGGCGGATAACCGTCTGTCGGCGGAACCGGCGGGAATGCGTACGTACGCTACGTATGGCTACCCAGAAGCACTTGCAAACTTTTTTAAATTATTAACTTAATTTGTATTTCCTTTCATTTTCTTGTCATCGGTTGATAAGATATTTTCATCCATTCAGATATTATGGATAGTATTTCACTTATTTTTTTATTTATATTTAATTAAGTGATTCTTTGGCGTACCACTAGAATGGAGCCCGCATACCACAGTTTGAGAATCTCCACTTTAATTGCTGCAATTAACTAGTTAATTCTGATTCTATTTCTCCTCTCAGTTATAATCTGTCCTGCTTTTGAAAAGATCCTCTCTGGGGGGACAGATGCTGCCACTATACACATCCTCCGTGCCATCACGTGTGTAAGCCGTGGATAGAGTGCAGCCTTGGTCTCCCACCAGCTTAGTGGGTCTGCGTTTCGCTGTCACCTGGCGGCAGCGCGCAGTGATAAGAAGGGAGAGAAAATAGTGGCAAGCGATTTCGAGGTCTGACTTTTTATTTGGCAACGGTTTTGTGATGCAAATATATCACTCTTTTGAACACATACTGTTTTGAGACGAAAAACGTTTTACTTTCGTGACCCCCAACAAACTTGCCGGACTACTTTCGTCTGGACCAAAACTGGACAAGAACTGGACTCACAGGATGCTGTCAGGGGTAAGTCAGTGTGTTTGCACGACACTATTGATGGGGATGCCATACAGATTCATGTCAAAAATCCCGAACTATCCTTTTAAAATGAAATAATCGTACAAGCCTTTGATTGTCGGATCACACACTCGATGATCACGGCGAGTTTCTGTACGACCAGGCTATTAAACGGTCCGATATTTCTTATATATTGCGATCTTTCTTTCATTAATAACTAGTTTGCATCACTTACCGTACCACTGATAAAATGTTCACCGCAGACTCATGCGGTTTTTACTTTCTCATCACTTAGATCAGCCCGATTTTGTGTACATCCTCCAACATGGCCCAGTTTCAGTTGTATAATTAGTGATGACCTCACGTGCAAACAAAGAATTCCTTATGTTAAAGGTATACGCCAGAGATCCCCCCCACCAGACCTGTATGTTCAATTCCCATTGAGCAGGATGTTCTGAGGAGAATTTAGAAACATTTCTTTGTGCTGACAAAATATCATCCTGTTTATTCCAAACTCACTTACAGTAGAAGTCTAAGGGCAGTTGTTGAATTTCCTTTACCTGCCATTCTTAAGCTGCTTTTACACTTGCACTTGCACCAGAACACTTTGTTCCCGAAACAAGTTGCCCCGGCGCAACTGCCCGCCTAAACACGAGCTGTTCCGGGAAAAAATGCCCGTTTATATCTTCAAGATGCCACCAAACCTTACAAAAGCAACCGTATACCATGAAAACTTTTATTATGGAGCTGTTAGAGTTACAACAAGTGCTTTCACAACGTTGTTTTTTTTTTTTTTTTTTTGGTGTACATACCTTGCGAAGTCGCCATGTTGTTAGGCCGCGAAGATCCAAACGCCGTCGGCTGAAAGTCAGTGCCTTTGCGATAATTTTTTTTTTTTCTTGTAAAAGTTACATTTGATCTAAAGCCGAGGTCACAACCGGACGTACGATTTTTTGGCCGTGCGATTTTTGGCGTTTCCCAAATCGCTGCGGTTTTTTTTGTTCGTGGAGAAAGACGCACGTTGGTCGTAAGTTTGTCTTGCAACCTGAATAAAACATAAGCGCCCGTAGAGTTTTGGCCCTTTTCCACTACCCTTTTTCAGCTCACTTCAGCCCGACACGGCTCGCGTTTCGACTACCTCAGAGCAGCACGACTCAGCTCGCTTCAGCCTTACTCAGCACTCAAAACTCGCACGGTTTTGGAGTGGGGCTGAAGCGAGCCAAACCGAGCCGAGTGGGGCTGGGGGCGTGAGCAGACACTCCCCTGTGCACTGATTGGTGAGGAGGAGTGTCCTCACACGCCCACACACGCCCCGCGAGCACGCTGGGATCTGTAAACACCCGGAAGAAGAAGAATTACGAGAATTTCTGAAGCCTTATGCGCCTCGCCTCATCTATATGCTCTTGCCAGTATCTGTTGGCGTTGTCGGTGACAACAAGCCACAGCACCAAGACCAGCAACACTAACGACTCCATGTCCTCCATGTTTATTGTTTACTATCCGGGTTGTGAGACTACCGCTTAAAAGATCACTGATGTCACTGTTTACGCCGCCTAACGACATCACGTGACGTCCACCCACTTTCGCTAACTCCACCCAATGTGTCCACCCACTTCCAGCCAGCACAGTTCAGCGCGGTTGTAGTCGAAATGCAACTCCAACAGCCCCACTCAGCTCGACTCAGCCCAACTCAGCACGGCACGGCTCAGCCCAACTCAGCCGCGTTTGTAGTAGAAAAGCGGCATTTGTTTGACATGACAAAGAACCTCTGCGGCCGGTCTACGGCTCGAAAATCAGCACGTCACACGCGCGCCCTCCGTGCGTGTCTTGCGTTTTTTGCACGTAGACCGGCCGTAGGAGCACGTACGGCCGGTTGTGACCTAGGCTTAAATTAAACTTACAAAACTACTTTTGACAATTCTTCTAGAAAAGGAAAGAGATTAAGTGCTATAAACTGCTGAAACTTTTGTTCCTGACCTTGTCAAGGGTTTTGTTGACCTGAACGCTTGCTCTCCAGTATGGCGTTGCTATGCGGTATCCAAGCATGTGACCTCTAGATGTAAAGAGCCGATTCTTGACCCCGATTGATCAAAAGATGTAGGTTTTTATTTTTTTCACATTTTCTATAACGGGCGGCACGGTGGTGTAGTGGTTAGCGCTGTCGCCTCACAGCAAGAAGGTCCTGGGTTCGAGCCCCGTGGCCGGCAAGGGCCTTCCTGTGCGGAGTTTGCATGTTGTCCCCGTGTCCGCGTGGGTTTCCTCCGGGTGCTCCGGTTTCCCCCACAGTCCAAAGACATGCAGGTTAGGTTAACTGGTGACTCTAAATTGACCGTAGGTGTGAATGAGAGTGTGAATGGTTGTCTGTGTCTATGTGTCAGCCCTGTGATGACCTGGCGACTTGTCCAGGGTGTACCCCGCCTTTCGCCCGTAGTCAGCTGGGATAGGCTCCAGCTTGCCTGCGACCCTGTAGAACAGGATAAAGCGGCTACAGATAATGAGATGAGATGAGATTTTCTATAACAGCAGCTCTGACGGTTTATATGAATGCACTCATTCATATATGTTGTTTGTATCGTGACAACTTCACAATTTAACAAAGAAAACCATGTAATCATTGATGTGGCATGATTACATAAGCAATGTTTGTTTTTGTTTTATTAAAGCTAGACGGCCTTTCGGATTTTTCAAGCGTAGGTCATAAAAAGAATTTTCCCCGACACCTAATTATTTTTGTTTAGTGGACCGAAAGCTACTGAATTCGAATCACAGACTTCCAATTTTATTAGAGGTTTTTTTTAAATAGAACAATTTAGCACCACGTGTCCCGAAATTCTCCACTACTTTTTCCTGCTTCACCATGACTCAATACAAGATACTACGTCATGCATGACATCACGTGGTGGGCTTTCCCCGTTCGCGCAAGGCATTGTGGGATACAAATTTGAAACAGGAGAGAAAAATGGAGGACGTGAGTGTGCGAATGAAACGTGAAAGACCGACTACAGTAACGGAAAGTGAGAAGAAAAGACGTTTTGTTATATACGAAGGAAAGTGCTTTCCAATGAAGGTACCGCGCCTTTAATTTGATACCTGGTGGGTGTGTAAGTTCCAATAGAATAACTAGAACCAAACAAAGGGAACTCGCACACCTATATGCCGATATAATAATGCACTTTTATTGCATATTAAAACAAACAAAAAGTGCTACCCAAGTGAAAAGTGCAAACGTTTCAGTCACAATCAGACCATCCTCAGTGCAAACAATTAAAAATAAAGATACGCCCATATATAGACAAGGCCACGTACACGGAAAACAGGTAGTAGGTCTACAACCAAGCTTGAATACAGGTTAGGGTGCATGGATAAAGACATCCTATCATCAGTACCGTTCCTGTTATGATTTAACTAATGACATAATTCATAGTCATAATAAATGTCATAAGGAAAGAAAATAACAAAAAAAAACCATCAGGCAATAAACGTAAGACTAAGTGTACAAACTATTCATAGAAAACAAGTCAAATCAAAATCATCATTCAATCCATCCGTCGTAGTAGCTGTACTATGCCGCTTTTCCACTACCAACGCGGCTGAGTTGGGCTGAGCCGTGCCGTGCTGAGTCGAGCTGAGTGGGGCTGTTGGAGTTGCATTTCGACTACAACCGCGCAGTGTTGCCAGATTGGGCAGTTTCAAGTGCATTTTGGCAGGTTTTGAACATATTTTGGGCTGGAAAACGTCAGCAGTATCTGGCAACACTGCAACCGCGCTGAACCATGCTGGCTGGAAGTGGGTGGACACATTGGGTGGAGTTAGCGAAAGTGGGTGGACGTCACGTGATGTCGTTAGGCGGCGCAAACAGTGACATCAGTGATCTTTTAAGCGGGAGTCTCACGACCCGGATAGTAAACAATAAACATGGAGTCGTTAGTGTTGCTGGTCTTGGTGCTGTGGCTTGTTGTCACCGACAACGCCAACAGATACTGGCAAGAGCGTATAGATGAGGCGAGGCGCATAAGGCTTCAGAAATTCTTGTAATTCGTAATTCTTCTTCTTCCGGGTTTACGGTGTTTACAGATCCCAGCGTGCTCGCGGGGCGTGTGTGGGCGTGTGAGGACACTCCTCCTCACCAATCAGTGCACAGGGGAGTGTCTCCTCACGCCCCTAGCCCCACTCGGCTCGGTTTGGCTCGCTTCAGCCCCACTCCAAAACCGTGCGAGTTCTGGGTGCTGAGCAGGGCTGAAGCGAGCTGAGTCGTGCTGCTCTGAGGTAGTCGAAACGCGAGCCGTGTTGGGCTGAAGTGAGCCGAAAAAGGGTAGTGGAAAAGGACCACTAGTCAGTTTTTACTTAGATGTGAGGCCAGATGGATTTTTTATTTAAAAACATTGCAACCGAATGGATTGAATGATGATTTTGATTTGACTTGTTTTCTATGAATAGTTTGTACACTTAGTCTTACGTTTATTGCCTGATGGTTTTTTTTTTTTGTTATTTTCTTTCCTTATGACATTTATTATGACTATAAATTATGTCATTAGTTAAATCATAACAGGAACGGTACTGATGATAGGATGTCTTTATCCATGCACCCTAACCTGTATTCAAGCTTGGTTGCAGACCTACTACCTGTTTTCCGTGTACGTGGCCTTGTCTATATATGGGCGTATCTTTATTTTTAATTGTTTGCACTGAGGATGGTCTGATTGTGACCGAAACGTTTGCACTTTTCACTTGGGTAGCACTTTTTGTTTGTTTTAATATGCAATAAAAGTGCATTATTATATCGGCATATAGGTGTGCGAGTTCCCTTTGTTTGGTTCTAGATATACGAAGGAAAGGAAACGCAGGACCAAACTAATAAATATCAGCGCTCAGCGAGCACCTCGGTGTGATCAGTGTTCGTTTAGCGACAGAATGATGGAACTGTCAGTGCACGCTCAAAGGGAAACCTGCGCGGACTTCCTCTGTCTGCTTGACTGCGTGAAGCGAGCGATTTCATGCACATTATTTGCTTTAATCCCGTCAAATTAAATAATTTCCCAGCCACAGAACAGAACGGCCTGATTAAGAATGGCAAATGTCAAGGAACGGATAAAATATATGCTGAACAACTGAAATATTCGCAATCATCAGGTCTTCTTAACTTTATGGTACTACTCATCAGCTTGATTTGGTCTTGTGCTCAAGTTCCAGCAAAGTGGCTAACAGCTAGTATTACTTGCCTATACAAGAAGGGTTTAAGATCACTGGCAGAGAATTGCAGAGGGCTCAGTATAATAGCCACGATATCCAAAGTCCTGTCTGGAATAGTTGTTGAAAGAATAAGGGAAACCTATGATCAACAGATCAACATCCAGGTCCCTACCAAATCCACCATTAGCTTGATCAATTCTATAAAAGTCTATTTAAATTCTGAAAACTGTACAAATGTTGTTGTTTTCCACCAAAGAGGCGGGATTAGCCAACGCAGAATAGTGATGTTTGTCTCTTGTTGATGACGTGTAGGTCGCATGAATGCGACCTGTCCGGTCAGACTGCAGTCACATGTGAAAATATCGGATAAGCATCGGATTTAGGACCACATATCCAAGCGGCCTGGGTCGCATGTGAAAAAATTGGATCTGTGTCGTTCAGATTGTCAATAACAAATCGGATACGGGTCGCATATGGGCAAAAAAATCAGATATGGGTCGTTTCAGGGTGCAGTCTGAACGTAGTCTTAGTATCCATACTGCATGCACTGTACACCGGCACAAAAGCGTTTGTGAAAGGAAGTAAGCATCTCTTCGACACACTGGTAGGATGTCGCCAAGGCGCACTTGAGTCCCCTGTCCTATTTAATATCTATATGGACTTTGTAGTCAGGGTAGCACGAAATGAAGTACTAGGGGATTGCCCAGGAGCAGGTGTGAACGTTACATACTGCATTCCCAATGAAGTATCACCACGGGAATACCGCTCCGAGGCCCCAGCACGTGGAACTACCCAGATTACCGAATTGCTGTATGCTGCTGATGAGGTGATTTTTGCAAACTCAATAGATGAACTAAAGAACACCCTAGAGATTTACGATCGAACCTTTGCACGCTTCGGCTTGAAAATGTCTTATGTAAAAACAGAAACTATGGCCTTCAACGTAAATGAGGAAATAAAGAGCCAGGCACGTCTGCTCACCATCGATGGTAACAAAATTAAGAATGTAAGGGTTTTTAAATACCTCGGGTATACAGTTACCAACGATGAAGAAAAGACGTCTCGTTTCCTATTTGCAAGAATTGGAGCGGCCTACCAGAAATGGAATGAGTTAAAACATATCCTCACAGATAAGCGAGTCAGACTATCAACTCGAGTCAGATTCCTCACCACGTGCGTGCGATCTCGCCTTCTATATAGTATACAGGCATGTGCACTGACTGAAAAAGAGTTGGATACAGTGGAAGTGATCTGGAACGGATTTCTAATGGTGATGATACACGGGGCAACTTTTTGGGCAATGTTGCCGAGCAATGTTGCTGGGCAATTGCGTTTTGACTCTTTTCTATTGAGATTGGGCAACATTGCTTCTTTCTGAATGGTTTTGATAATCTCTGGCAACTTTTTGAGATAAGCCAATCAGAACGCGAGTATCGAGTCATGTGACCTCCGGTGAGGTTCGGATCAGAAATTTCAAACAAATATGGCGGCCGCTCAGTGGAGTGAAGAGACTCCTCATCTGTTTTTACGCCGGTAAGTTGTTATTTTAATATTCTATATGGAGGAATTTACCTCACCAAAGCTCTAAAAAACAACAGACAGCTTGATTAAATGGTCACAGCAAAAATTAAGACATCGATTTTTTTTTTAGCTAACTGTAAACTGCCGTTGCTAACTGTTGTTGCCCATTGTTAGTTGCCCTGAAAAGTTGCCCTGTGTCTCACCTAGTTGCCCGTTGCCAGCAACATTGCTCGGCAACATTGCCCAAAAAGTTGCCCCGTGTATCATCACCATAAGGAAAATGGTCAAGGGTGGGTTTCAACGCATCAGTGCTGCCACAAGAGAAAAGCAAGTGTCCGATGACAGTGAACTAGATTGGAGATACAAAATTTCCAATGAAAAACTGAGGAAACTTACAAACGCTCCTCCTATCCGCATCTTCTGTCAACGCCAGTATTTGAAATACCTAGGCCATGTTTGCAGGTTACAAAACTGGGCCATACAAAAGCAAGTTCTTTTTGATTGTAGAACACCGACCAAAGTCTGGACTAAGGTCGAAAAGTTGCTTGGGGTGGATAGGACACAGGCTAGGCGGTGTATGATGGACAAAACAAGGCTTATGCAACTGATGGATGTCATGGTGATGATACACGGGGCAACTTTTTGGGCAATGTTGCCGAGCAATGTTGCTGGGCAATTGCGTTTTGACTCTTTTCTATTGAGATTGGGCAACATTGTTTCTTTCTGAATGGTTTTGATAATCTCTGGCAACTTTTTGAGATAAGCCAATCAGAACGCGAGTATCGAGTCATGTGACCTCCGGTGAGGTTCGGATCAGAAATTTCAAACAAATATGGCGGCCGCTCAGTGTCAGTGGAGTGAAGAGATGGAGAGACTCCTCATCTGTTTTTACACCGGTAAGTTGTTATTTTAATATTCTATATGGAGGAATTTACCTCACCAAAGCTCTAAAAAACAAGACAGCTTGATTAAATGGTCACAGCAAAAATTAAGACATCGATTTTTTTTTTTTTTTTTTTTTTAGCTAACTGTAAACTGCCGTTGCTAACTGTTGTTGCCCATTGTTAGTTGCCCTGAAAAGTTGCCCTGTGTCTCACCTAGTTGCCCGTTGCCAGCAACATTTCTCGGCAACATTGCCCAAAAAGTTGCCCCGTGTATCATCACCATTAGACTACCCCCATCAGGAGCGCCCCAAGGCCAGTAATGTGCCAAGACGGAAATATGATGATGATGATGATGATGATGACTGATATTTTGTGAGATATTACAGAAATAAATATATATCACAATGACCACATTTCAGACAGAACTAAATTTCACCGAATTTATGAAATCGAAAGGACGTCTCGCTTTAACAGTGAAAGCGAGGCTGGTAAAAAGTGGCTTTATAGCTGCTGAGTACAGGAACTAACTAACTTCACACACAAACAATGCAGCTCTAAATGGATAAAACATTTGATGTGGCATTTTTTGAATACATTTTAAAAAATGTCATACTTGGCAAATAAGAGGAATAAAAACATTTCGGGACACGGTGCTATTGGAAAATAATCCACTTCGCTTCATCACACTGCCACCACGTTGTTGATTGTTTTCCTGTAACAGCACATCTCGAATTATTGCACTTTCCAATTCTGAAAAGTCAGAAATCAAATATTCTTTGTTGTTTTTGCTCTAATTTTAAAGAGCTGTAATAAACTCCTTCCTCATTCTGTCTAGCCATAACAGCTTTATTTCAATTTGCACTATACGTCCATCTGTTTTCCAGTGTTTGTTTGTTTATTTAACTTCGACACCTGCCCTTAGACGTCTGTTACATGTGAGTAGACCTGGATCAAGTTGAAAAATGTTCCTGAATCAGAACACGAACGCGGTCATTTATTTATTTCTTGCTTGCCGGTTTAACGCTGATCAGACGGAGACGTCGCTGAACGTCTTGCCCAAGCCTCAGCGCAGACTGACGGCTCAGGAGATGTGTTATCAGCGCATGCAGATCGCTCAGCAGCAGGCGGCACAGCTCGCCGCATCCGCCGCCAGCAACCCAGCCCCTTCATCACGTCCTCCGTCCAGCACTGCAGTGTCGGGGGAGAAACGCAGGGTGATGCACCGCCCGAACCCTGCCCTCGTCTCGGCAAAAAAGCCTGGTACAGAAGAAATCTTCTGAAAATGCAATTAAATAGCATTGACTTCACTTTTAATCGAAAAAGATGAGTTAGATATCATAGAATGTGTTGTAAGTGATATAATGAATGACTCACTGTTTTATTTATTTTGTGTGTGTTGTGTAGTTTTGTCAGAGTCGCAGCAGGCTAGCCGTGGGGTTTTATCACCCAGCAGAGGCGTACCAGATCAACCGACGGCCAAAGCACACACCTCAGCTGGCATGTTGTCCAAAACCGTGTCCGCTATGGCGCAAAAGAGAGTGGCACACACTCCTACACTCAAGGTGTGTCAATCACACAACACTGTCACTAAAATATATATACATTTTTTTTTTTTCTTTCTCCCACAGTCCAAATCCTGCGCTCTGATTGGCTGGCGAGCGGGTCCGTATCCTACGGTACGGACCCCAGTTACAGACCCCGGTTACGGACCTCTGGCGACTCGCTCGTTCACAACAACAACAAACATAGTAGCATTTTTTGTCAACATTTATCTTTTTTTATAAGATTTATTTATAAGATTATCAAAAATCTTATAAATTTTTGCCAGCATTTCTCAGGAGAATAGCATTAATTTTACAGCATGGATAGCGATAACGACAGTGTTCACAGCGAAAGCGAGTTTTACTACCCTGAGGAAGAAGAAATAAAAGAAAACATTTCAGGAGAAAGCTAAAAACCTCTAACTTGCTAACGCCGAGCAAAAACATGGCTGAATCCTGAATGACTCAATTTTGTATAAATAGGGGACTACATAGGCGGCAAAATGTAGTGTTTTTCCTGCCATGGAAGTGCACTTGTATACCGAGGAGGAAGCCATTTGCATTACAGCCGTGAATGAGGATTCAAAATGGCGGCTCGGCTCGGTTTTCCCTTTCGGGCGCTCTTGTTTTCTGTTAGAATTTGGTAAAGAACAAAATGAATATATTATTTACCAGCTTAAGGTCAGTCCGTATGGTGAAATACCGTGACCTCGGCCCAGAGGGCCTCGCTCAGTACTTTCAAGACCTCGGTCACGGGATTTCACGATACGGACCTCCCAGCTGATATATAGCTGGTGGTCGACCAAAGCTCAGTTGACAAAGCGTTTGTACGGAGAAGGTGCATTGCTCGCATCAAAAATACCTTACGCTTGCGTTGTTTTAGGTTGTTTGAATCAATCAAACCGTAAAACTGATAAGTTTCTTCAGCGTTCCACGTAAACTAATAAAGGGTGAACGAACACAGGATTTCACAAAAAGACATGGAGAAAGGTGGCTTTCGAACCTCTCACTGAAATCGAAGGGAGCCGAGTCGAAGCATGCTCGAGTTTGCAGTGATCACTTGGTGAAAGGTTTGTATTTCCCTCTCAGCTACGTCCTTACTGTTCTCCAAGTACTTTTCTTGCTATGTGTCGTTATTTTACGCTACTTTTTTTAAAGTCACGAAGCGCTAAAGTCCCCAGCTGTTTCTTTGTTCACTCCTCACAAAGTCCGTTTGCATGAAGGAAGGTCGCGACAAAATTCTTCCATCAAGCCAACTGTTCTTTGTTGACTCTTCAACTTGCAGCACTTCGTTGTAAAGACGTGAACAAAAAGCTTAAAAAAAACTAGATAGAACTCGATGCCAATGGCGTCGATGGGGATGCCTCCGCCCGGTAGACTACACACCTTATTAAGTTGTGATTTGGGGATGGACATTTGACCTCACAGTAATCTTGACCTGGTGAAATTTTTCGGACTATAAGTTGCACTTTTTTTCATGGTTCGGCTGGCCATGCGACTTAAGGGGTGTTCACACGGCAACTTTTACTCCGGTGTAGCACCGGGGCTGCCCCGGTAGAGCGTTCACACGGTACAAAGTTATACCGGTGTCGCCCCTGAAAGCTGCTTAAACCGGTGCAAATCTAACCCTGCTCGGGAGGTGGTTTAAGAAATTTACTCCGGAGTAAATGCTAGTTTGCGGGGCAGCACCGATATAAAATGGGACGTCTGAACGCTACAGGGGTAGACTCGCTACGCGTGAGGAGAGTTGATTACATACGGGCATTGCATAATTTGCATCCTGGTATTTTGCGCTTCCAAAATGGCGAATATCAACAACAACAGAACTGCGTGTCTTCCAGTGTTGCCAGATTGGGCGGTTTTAAGTGCATTTTGGTGGATTTGAACATATTTTGGGCTGGAAAACGTCAGCGGTATCTGGCAACACTCGTGTCTTCATCCACGTTGTTTTCCCGGCGCTTGGTGATGCCATGACAACCGGGAAAAGGAAGTACATTTTCACGCATGCGCATATTTCATTTCCGCATTATTACTATCGGAAATTATAGTAATAAAAGGAAATATCAAAACTTTATTACTATCATTTCCTTTGATAGTAATAAAGTTTTTGCGACTATAGCACGGTCGCAAAAACTGCCATGTGACAGCAAGTGGGGCTGCACCGGTGCTAACACGCTTCTCTCTAGTAAGCAGGGTTGTGACGTGTGAACGCTCCACAAAATTTACACCGGTGTAAGATATATCGCAACAAAATACATCGGTGCAGCATCGATGCAAATATGTGCTGTGTGAACACCCCTTTATACTCCGGTGCGACGTATATATATATATATATATATATATATATATATATATATATATATATATATATGGGGGTTTTTTTCACCGCGAGAGGGCGCTATGTAGCTTTGCATGCAAGTATGTGCCGTGCACTCTATTAATACCACTGAAAGAAAAAAAATACCGTTACAACTGACAACAACAAAACAAATTAGCATTACAACAACAACGACTGAACAGAAATATGCCGTCAAAAAGAAAATGGAGGATGAGGAATTAAACGGATTTGCTGATTTGGAGTGAAATCGTCAGCTTGATAAACTTGATTGACCTGTGTTTTATTATTAATGATAGGCCTATAGTTATTTAAATAAGTTATGTAATGATTTTCGGCCTATAGGCTGTTGAATAACTTGATGTTACGGTACATATTCAGCCAGTTTTTCTCTGGGCTATTATAAATGATTTTGTTTTGCATTTTTAAAAATAACTCTCCGTTATCACTGCTCAGCTGTTCGTTTATTAAATAAACAATGCAGTTGTGCAGTAACCGCGCGCCGCTTATAGATAGAATCACAGATTCTATGGATAGAATAACCCTTCAAAAAAGTGTGACTTGTAGTCCGGTGCGATGTATATGTTTTTTTTTCGTCTTCATAATGCATTTTTTGGCTGATGCGACTTAAACTCCGGAGCGACGTATAGTCCGGAAAATACGGTACTTGTATTAGCCTTGGAGATATTGTGTTCCCAAGGTTTTTGGACAGACATTTGACCTCACAGTGACCTTGACCTTAGACCTTTTGATCTCAAAATCTAATCAGTTTATCTTTGTCCCCAAATGCACAAATGGTGAAAGTTTGGTGAAATTACTTTCATCAGCCTTTGAGATATCGTGTTTACAAGGTTTCAGGACGCACGGACAGACGAACAACCCGAAATCATAATGCCTCCTGCACCTTAAAGTGCCATTCCACCATTGGATGTATTCTTTGGCATAAAATACAATATATTTTGACAACATATATAAATGGTATCACTAGATAGAGAAATCTTTTAGCTTCAAAATGATATATCAAACATAATTTTTTGACAATGACAAGTATATTAATTTTGCGACCAAAGTCACCTACCCTTTTAATTTCCGCGCGTGATGTCATCGGCAGGTTCCCCTTCTTGTGTACCGTGTGACGTGGCACATATTATCACCAATGGCGGATAAAACGCGATAAAAATAATACCAATAAATCTAGCTAATACCAATAAATCTAGCTAACTGAAAGATTAACTCCAAATTTTTCGCAATTTTTTTGGCCCCCATATACGAGGAGAAATGACTCTCTCACTTTGGGGGTTTCCTGGTCTAAAAATAGACCGACACGTGGTACACAAGAAGGGGAACCTGCCGATGACATCACGTTTCACTACCGCGCGGAAATTAAAAGGGTAGGTGACTTTGGTCGCAAAATTAATATACTTGTCGTTGTCAAAAAATTATGTTTGATATATCATTTTGAAGCTAAAAGATTTCTCTGTCTAGTCATGTTGTCATAAAATATATTGTATTTTATGCCAAAGAATACATCCAATGGTGGAATGGCACTTTAAGGTGGCGGAGGCATAAAAATACTTACACGGGCAAAAACAATCCAGGATTCAGTCGGCAGCGACTTGAACGTCTTCATTTGACTGTAGTGTATTTGTGAATGAAAAATCTATTTGTACAGCTGAACAAAATGTTGTCTTTTGTAACGCATTATCTCCGTCTGCTTTTCTGTTCTGTCTTGATTTAGAGCTCTTCTATGAAGCGGCCAGTCATTCCTACGGAGTTTGGAGCGAAAGTGCCCACTAACGTACGCCAGCGCTACCTCACCGTCTTCATCGACGAATGTCTGAAGTTCTGCCCTTCAGAGGAAACCGCTTTCCAGATGGTGAGTTTTATTACTTGTAACCTAGACCCATACAGAGATGTCCACAAGCGCCGGTAACCAGCGGTCTTCTCCGCCTACACAGAGGGTCTGCGCCGGCAACTCGATCCCGGGGGGGGGGGAACTTTGCCTTTCAATATTCAAGCGATTTATATCGTCTTTGCTGCAAATCCAATTATTTCACCACGAAATTGTCTTCAATTTGGGTCTAACATGACTGGAAGCGACGCCATTTTTGTTAATTTGATTTCTTGCGCTCTGATTGGCTGAGCCAGACCATGTGACCACGCTGTAGCAGACGACGGTAAAGACACAGTTGGTGGTCGTTGCAGACGATTTCACTCAGTTTTCACAAAATGCTACTGAAGAAGAAAATAAAACCTTCCGTGGGCCAAATAAATATAAAGTCTATGTTTTCTGCAGGTTTGTACAGTGGTGCTTGAAAGTTTGTGAACCCTTTAGAATTTTCTATATTTCTGCATAAATATGACCGAAAACATCATCAGATTTTCACACAAGTCCTAAAAGTAGATAAAGAGAACCCAGTTAAACAAATGAGACAAAAATATATTCTCTGTCATTTATTTATTGAGGAAAATGATCCAATATTACATATCTGTGAGTGGCAAAAGTATGTGAACCTCTAGGATTAGCAGTTAATTTGAAGGTGAAATTAGAGTCAGGTGTTTTCAATCAATGGGATGACAATCAGGTGTGAGTGGGCACCCTGTTTTATTTAAAGAACAGGGATCTATCAAAGTCTGATCTTTACAACACATGTTTGTGGAAGTGTATCATGGCACGAACAAAGGAGATTTCTGAGGACCTCAGAAAAAGCATTGTTGATGCTAATCAGGCTGGAAAAGGTTACAAAACCATCTGTAAAGAGTTTGGACTCCACCAATCCACAGTCAGATAGATTGTGTACAAATGGAGGAAATTCAAGACCATTGTTACCCTCCCCAGGAGTGGTCGACCGACAAAGATCACTCCAAGAGCAAGGCGTGTAATAGTCGGCGAGGTCACAAAGGACCCCAGGGTAACTTCTAAGCAACTGAAGGCCTCTCTCACATTGGAATAATGTTAATGTTCATGAGTCCACCATCAGGAGAACACTCAACAGCAACAAGTTCAAGTTCAAGGTGTTTGTCATATGCACAGTAAGGACATGTCCACTTGTACAATGAAATTCTTAGTTTGCTGTCCACCATGAATGCCAATTACAAATAGATAAATAGGCAGAAGAAGTAATACAAAGTAAAGGCAATATAGTGCAAAAATAAAAGCAAAAGCAGCAAAAAGACCCAGTATAGTACAAAATAAAGGTAAATGTAGTGCAAAATAGGTAGTGTAATACAAAAATAAGGCAATACAGTAGAAGGACAGTAATGTGCGAATGTGCAATGTAACCAGTCCAGGAAACGGCAGCAAAATGGCAGTAATGTGCAAACAAATGTAAACAGATGTAAACAGTCAAGGACGGTTTACAGGGAGGTAGTCCATGGTTATAGACTCCTGTCAGCTGTTCAGGAGTCTGATGGCGGTGGGAAAGAAAGAGTTCTTTAGTCTGACAGTCTTACATTTCAGACTTCTGTCCCTCCGGCCTGCGGGTAGAAGTGTGAGCAGTCCGTGCTGGGGGTGGGCGGGGTCTTTGAGGATGGAGGCAGCTCTTCTGTGGACTCTGCGGTGGGAGATGCTCTGCAGAGAGGGCAGCGGAGTTCTGGTGAGCCTCTCCGCAGTCTTCACCACCCTCTGCAGGCGTTTGCGGTCCATTGCTGTAGTGCTGCCGTACCACACAGTGATGCAGTTGGTCAGGATGCTCTAAATCGTGCAGCTGTAGAAGTTGCTGAGGATCTTGGGTGGTATACCAAACTTCCTCAGCCTCCTCAGAAAGTACAGTCGCCACAACATTTCCACTGAATTGTTGTGGAAATAAACACTAGCAGAGATGCTGTTATTGAAATAAAATTTTAAAGGTCCCATGGTATGGTGGTTTGTTGATGCTTTAAACGGGCTCGTGGAGGTTTCCGGATGTTATATCCGCAGCCTTTCTCGAAATGAACCCTCGGCACGTAGATATAGCCTCCTGGGAGAAAGCCCCATTTCAGCGCTTTTCCCAGTGCGTCGTTTTGCTAATGAGAAGCAGGAGGCGGGGAAGGGTGGGGGTGGGTCTTATCATTAATATTCATGACATGTAAATGTGTTACCTCTGATTGGCTAACAGCACTGTGACGCTACCTCCAGTGGGTCAGAACAAGCGGATGTGGGTGTCTTACTATGGCGAGAGAGAAGGAACAAACCGCGAAGGGAAAAATACCGCGCGCTGACGTCATTAAGGTGCGACGCGAGGAAATAAAATAAATTCAGCAAATGTTTGGGTTTTTACTGAACAGACAAACAAATAAAATGAACGAGTGACTTAAAAAAAAGAATGTGGGTGTCTTTGTAAAAACTGTTTTGATTGGCTATTATAACAGAGCATGCTGCATGCTTTTTGGTTTTGTAGCGCAGAGTACCTGGCTAACTGCAGGAAGCGGTTAGCTGCACAGCTAATGTAGCCATTGCAAGGCTAACATGGCACCGATTTTAAAACACGGCAAAACGACTTAACAGTTATACACTTACTTGTTCGGTGTTTGTGGCTGATGCGGCAGGGATGCTTGGTACGGACCCAGGCTTCAGTGACAGTTGATGTGCAAAACCTGCCCTGTACTGTCCCAAGTTGTGGAAACATTCATCAGGAAAATGCTTCCGACAAACATACACCGTCTTAGGTAGACTCGACGGCGTATTATTGGAGTAAATAAAATTAAGCCACTGCGTCTTCAGGGGCTCTCCCGTCGGCAGTAAAAACAGACTCCTTTCTGTGTTGTCACATCCATGTACAGCGCAACTTCCATGTTTCGCTCGCTTAGGTGATGCCATGTTGTTGTGTCCTCTATGGTCTCCTCACTACAACTGGGCGGGCAATTCATACGGTGGGTGGGAATCCAGAAGGGGAGCATGGGGATCATCTCCCTTGCTGACGTAGTAAAGGGAAGAGCTTATCAACGCGCCGTTTTGACGCGCCATTCTCAAATGTTGGGCATAGTTTGGTTTACACATTATGAAATTTCTAGCCACTGGGGTGACTTAAGAAGGTCAGAGGAACTCATTTTAACGTTAAAAAACCTCAGAAAGTGAAAATTTCATGCCATGGGACCTTTAAGAAAGCCCGATGTTATATATTTGTTGGATTTGGTTTAAATGGAGGATTTGAGTGGATAGTTGTTGGTTGATTTTCATTCATCTCAGACTTTTTTTTTTTTTTTAATTCTGAACCCAAAACATATTCTTTTGGTTAATTGTGGGTTTATAGCCCACTGTATGGTGTTGAGTATACTGTAGATGTTAAGTATGTGTGGGTTGTTTTTTTTTTTCCTCCCCTCCAGGCTCTGGATGAGGAGAAGCTGGTGTACGACCGGAGCAGCAGTAAAAACATCTACCTGAACGTCGCAGTCAACACGCTGAAGAAACTGCGCAGTAAGAGCACGGCCCCCGCCCCTCCAACCCCTCCTCCGCCCACCTCGCTGTCCACCAGTATGTCTCGTCTTCTCTTCTCAGCACCTGGCTTTAAGTCAGACAAGTGATTCCGATTGCTGTATTGACCGTACAGAAGGTTATGACTTTACAATCCGGTTCACCACAAGCCGTGTTTCCTGTGTTGTTCTTCCTCAGAGAAATCTGCCGTGTCTGGAAGCAGGAAAACTCAGTTTCATGAGGGAGTTCTGAGCGGCCGACTGGCAGCTACGACCAGCTACTCCGTCAGCCGCACGGGCAAACAGCACGACGTACAGCTCAAAGGTACGACCTCATTCACTCTAACGAGATTATTTACAGTTTTTATTGACTGTAGAGGACAAATAGAAAGACAGATGACGCAACTGACATCAAGGAACCTTTTCCAGTCATGATTAAGAACGAGTGTAAATTAATGAATGGTATAAACTGCACCTTTAAGTGATGATAATGTGTGTGTGTGTGTGTGTGTGTGTGTGTGTGTGTGTGTGTGTGTGTGTGTGTGTGCGCGCGCGCACGCGTACTCTGCAGGTGCAGTTCTCTACCGGAAACTGAAAGCATACGTTTTGAGTGAGGAGCAGCTGCAGGAACACGGTTACCCGAGACCTCATCCTGAGCGCCTGGGCCACGCCATCATCTATAACGTTCCTGAGAAGAAAAACCAAGACCGTATGAACATCTACTGCTTCATCATCATCATCTCATTCTGTCCTTTCTGGATGGATGGACAGAGAGTGACCTGATAAAACTATTGATAAATCCAACACATTTCCATTCTCTCTCTGTCCACTTCCTTTTCTCACCCTGTCCACTATTGTTGACTTCCTTTTCTCGTTTTGTCCATTATTGTCCACTATCATTTACTTCTTTTTCTCTCTGTCCACTTCCTTTTCTCTCTTTCTGTCCACCTCCACTCACTTCCTTTTCTCTCTCTCTGTCCACTTCCTTTTCTCTCTCTCTGTCCACTTCCTTTTCTCACCCTGTCCACTATTGTTGACTTCCTTTTCTCGTTTTGTCCATTATTGTCCACTTCCTTTTACTTCCTTTTCTCTCTCTGTCTACTATAATTTACTTTTTTCTCTCTGTCCACTTCCTTTTCTCACCCTGTCCACTATTGTTGATTTCCTTTTCTGTCTCTGTCCACTATCATTTACTTCCTTTTCTCTCCTTCTGTCCACTTCCACTCACTTCCTTCTCTCTCTCTGTCCACTTCCTTTTCTCTCTGTCCACTTCCTTTTCTCTCATGTCCACTTCCACTCACTTCCTTTTCTCACCCTGTCCACATCTTTTTCTTTCTCTGTCTACTATCATTTACTTTTTCTCTCTCTGTCCACTTCCTTTTCTCTCTCACTGTCCACTTCCTTTTCTCACCCTGTCCACTATTGTTGACTTCCTTTTCTCATTTTGTCCATTATTGTCCACTTCCTTTTACTTCCTTTTCTTTCTCTGTCCACTATCATTCACTTCCTTTTCACACCCTGTCCACTTCCTTTTCTCTCTCTCTCTGTCCACTTCCTTTTCTCACCCTGTCCACTATTGTTGACTTCCTTTTCTCGTTTTGTCCATTGTCCACTTCCTTTTACTTCCTTTTCTCTCTCTGTCTACTGTAATTTACTTTTTTCTCTCTGTCCACTCCCTTTTCTCTCTCTCTGTCCACTTCCTTTTCTCACCCTGTCCACTATTGTTGATTTCCTTTTCTGTCTCTGTCCACTTCCTTTTCTCTCTCTCTCTCTCTCTGTCCACGTCCTTTTCTCACCCTGTCCACTACTGTTGACTTCCTTTTCTCGTTTTGTCCATTATTGTCCACTTCCTTTTACTTCCTTTTCTCTCTCTGTCTACTATAATTTACTTTTTTTCTCTCTGTCCACTTCCTTTTCTCACCCTGTCCACTATTGTTGATTTCCTTTTCTGTCTCTGTCCACTATCATTTACTTCCTTTTCTCTCACAGTCCACTTCCTTTTCTCTCTTTATGTCCACTTCCACTCACTTCCTTTTCTCACCCTGTCCACTATTGTTGATTTTCCTTTTCTGTCTCTGTCCACTATCATTTACTTCCTTTTCTCTCCTTCTGTCCACTTCCACTCACTTCATTTTCTCTCTCTCTGTCCACTTCCTTTTCTCACCCTGTCCACTATCATTTACTTCTTTTTCTCTCTGTGCACTTCCTTTTCTCACCCTGTCCACTATTGTTGACTTCCTTTTCTTTCTCTGTCCACTTCCTTTCCTCACCCTGTCCACTTACGTTTTCGTTTTGTCCACTTGCTTTTCTCACTCTTTTCATTCTCTTTCTCACTCAGCAGTTGTTCCACCACTAGATGGTGATACTGCCTTTCCTTTCAGCTCTCAGCTCTCAGAGCCTGCTGTCTTTCTGGTCTCTGGGTTGCAATTCGGACATTTAGCAAATACACGATTACTTACACCATCATTTAAATGGGTCATTTACTCATTCCTGTATTATTTATCAACCCTAACTGAGCCCCACATCATCACAAACACCCCAATATCCCTAAACCTCTCAGCACACACGAGGACTCACATACGTGTCTCTTTATCCATTCATTTTATCCATTCATCTGAGAAAATTTTAGTATTTTGTAATACATTTTCTGAACTACAGACTTTCCTAAACTGAAATATGTTTCTCTGTTGCATGTTTCTTAATCACATAAAAAAAAAATATATATATATATATATATATATATATATATATATATAAAAAAATTTTCCCCCAAAATCTGGTAAAACTTAAATGTTAAAATGGTTTCTTGCACAATACGATCTTTTGCTTGAAATATGTTCCAGGTGTCAAAGACAGAAAAACACAATTTTGGTCAACACCTTGTTAGATTTATGAGGCTGTATAATTTAATGTTGTGTTTTTGTTGTGTGTTTCATCAGCCTTCACTAAGGTGTGCTGCCGGTGTGGCGCCGAGTATAAAGTCAACGCCAACGGCAACTGCATCCGCAAAGAGGAGTGTGACCACCACTGGGGCAGATTACGCAGATACAAGGGTAAGAAATTGCTTCTCTGAAAGAGGAAATGAGGAACAAGCTAAATAAAGGAGGTTTTTACTTATTTTAATATTAATCTTGGCCATTTTTGGTGTGTGTGTGTGTGTGTGTGTGTGTGTGTGTGTGTGTGTGTTTCACAGTGTCTGGAGGCTGGGAGACGCAGTACAGCTGCTGCTCGGGTGCCGTGGGCTCTCCTGGATGTCAGGTGGCTAAAGTAAGTCTTCTGACCCTGCACTTTTGATCTCACACCCCCACCTTACCCCATCCGCCTACATGTTCCTCATCTGACTGAGGTCTTAACCAGCACTGCCACCTGTGTCTGTCGTTCTTTCTGTGCCATCTGTCACATTAATCTCTCATTGCATATTATCGGAGTATTGATGCTCCGAGTACGCTGAGCTGTCAAGCTTTTTTATAGTTTGGGAAAATGGGTGCGTCCTGGTTTAGAAATATCTATTCGGACATATTTACTGTAGAGCAATCAATTAATCAAATACGGATGATTTTAGGAATGACGGAATGGTGCTGTTTTTGTTTTTCTGTACGTCTGTGTGATTCGATGTAATAAGCCTGGGGTGGGAAATCCGGTTTTAGTTATAACTTGATTACAGCTCCGAGCCATGCTGAACAACTTGTCAAACATTTTGCAGCCAAGGACGCCTATAACTGTTTTTAAAAATAAATAAATAAATGCTGATCAGATATCAGGCTTGAATTATTTAAATATGTACACTACCGTTCAAAAGTTTGGGGTCACCCAGACAATTTTGTGTTTTCCATGAAAAGTCACACTTTTATTTCCCACCATAAGTTGTAAAATGAATAGAAAATATAGTCAAGACATTTTTCTGGCCATTTTGAGCATTTAATCGACCCCACAAATGTGATGCTCCAGAAACTCAATCTGCTCAAAGGAAGGTCAGTTTTATAGCTTCTCTAAAGAGCTCAACTGTTTTCAGCTGTGCTAACATGATTGTACAAGGGTTTTCTAATCATCCATTAGCCTTCTGAGGCAATGAGCAAACACATTGTACCATTAGAACACTGGAGTGAGAGTTGCTGGAAATGGGCCTCTATACACCTATGGAGATATTGCACCAAAAACCACACATTTGCAGCTAGAATAGTCATTTAGCACATTAGCAATGTATAGAGTGGATTTCTGATTAGTTTAAAGTGATCTTCATTGAAAAGAACAGTGCTTTTCTTTCAGAAATAAGGACATTTCAAAGTGACCCCAAACTTTTGAACGGTAGTGTAAATGAACATATCAGGTGACAAATCAAATTTAATCCAAATTGCTTGAAACTGCTCTCATTGAGTTCAGAATTGAATGCAACATACTTTTTACAAAATTAAAATATGTTTATCCATTCTTGAGATATTACAAATCAAAGATTGGGAAAAAAAGGTGTAATTTTTAGAAAACTGCTGTAATATTCTGTATGAGGATCACATGGTCCAACATGGGCCTCATTAACCAATGAGATAAAATGTTTTTTCTTCATTTTCTTTTTTATTATTCAAGATATTTACATGGAAATTGGCAGGCACATAGATGGTTGGATACTGAATACAAAGTTTGAAAAATTAGTAAAAGCAGATTAGCATTTAATTAGTATTAATTATGCTAATTAGGTTAAATTGGTAAACTCAATAAAAAAGTAATAAAAGATTATTTCTAATCCGCTCTTTGTGCTCTGTAGGCCTTTGTATTTCTCAAAAATAGGGCCTCGTAGTGTTTATATGAAAGAATATAAATGATTGATTATTTCGATTAATATTCACAGCTTTCAAGGTGAGCCTCGAAAAAACCGTCTGATCCACATCCAGTAAACAGTTCACATTAATTGAACTGAAATTGACGCTCGCGTTTCTGACTTGGGGTTTTTTAAAATATCATTCCGGCCACTAAGATCTCAATATTTTTCATCAAAGCAACTCTAGTTATATTCTAAAATAGTTATTTATTTACATGAATCAGTTTGATTTGAAAAAATAAGTAGGTAAAGCTACGAAAACTCACTTCAGAGTCTCCCGTGATGCATAACATCAAAACTAGCAGACGGAAAATTTTGCTGAATCCTTCATCAGAAACAATGAGAGCGAGAGAACATCCCTGTAAAAGTTATCTGGTTTGATATTGACGAGTAATCCAGTCGGAAACCGATCAGAAGAGAGAGAGAGCCTGAGCGCTTTCCCGTGACTCAAAAAGAAAAGCTCCGGCAGTTTCCTGACGTCCCGCGAGCAGAGTTTTTACTCTGTTGTACTGACTTCAACCTGCCGTTACTCCCAAAGTACTGAACAGATCTTAACCAGATGCATTTCTTTGGAAAGCAGAGATTATAAGCTTTTTAATGATAATATTCACGATAGAAAATATAAAAAGAGTTAAGCAACGACAGATTTGGAAACTTAGATGAGCGTCTGCATGGACAGTTTTCACAGCACGGCCAGCAAGTGTCTGATATGCCAACTGTAATTATATTTTGGAGCCGTAGAGTGTTTTTTTTTTTTTCCACTCACGTAATAAATATTAATTAATATTAAAAATATATATATTTGAAATTAAAATGGACTTAAATCTGTTCAATTCACTTGACAGTCAAATACATGAATAAATATAAGCCTGTCTTTTCCAAGCAGTGTACGTTTCATTCAGGAAATACAAATCTAGCTTTGTTTTTTATTATTTGATCATGTTACATCTTCTCTGAGGTTTGTGATTTGCATTTCTTGTTCTGTTGGAGAATTTGATTATATAATTGCTTTCTTTCAGGGCACTTTGATTTGATTTGGTTTAGTTTCACTTAATTAGCTTTGTTCAACAAGCCATAAAGCAAAATGTACTGAAAATATAATCGTAACACAGTCGTTTCATGTATTGCTCAGAAATATGGCGACGGAACATATGAAAACCCATTTGCAAAGAGCACTTAGAAGCAGCGCTGAATAAATACTTTTATATACAAATAACTAGCTGAATTGAATTAACTGTCATTCTTGACTTTAGCAACACGTGCAGGACAGCCGTAAGGAGTCTTTAGAGGGCTACGTAAAGACGTTCAGCAAACCCTCGTCATCTGATGGAAATGCAGGAGTGTATGCTCTGGACTGTGAGATGGTAAGAACAGTCTCTCTCTCACACACACACACACACACACACACACACACACACACACACACACACACACACACGTGCATAGATCTAAATACAACGATATACTGTATACTTAGAGATGGGGCATATTTTGGACGAAGAAGATTATGAGCTAGCTTATACCACACATACTTGCATGTGGTTCAAAGCTGTTTTTTTTTTTTTTTCCCCTTAGTGCTACACAAAGCAGGGTTTGGAGCTGACCCGGGTGACGGTCATCAACTCTGACCTGAAAGTGGTTTATGACACGTTTGTGAAGCCAGAGAGCAAAGTGGTGGACTACAACACACGGTAAGAGTGTTTATATATAAAATTTTTTTAAAAATCACTCTGCAATCAGGCTATGATGTATTTTTAATTATTTATTATTATGTTTTATTTATATATCCAAGATTTCTTGTCAGTGATGTACCGGTATATATTTAACCATCCCTGTTGAAATCGTCTATACACGAGAATTGTGAGGGGTTCGGGGGTTTTTTCTTTTCTTTTTTTTTAAACTATAGTACTGTGCAAAAGTCTTAGGCATGTGTAAAGAAATGCTGTCGACCAAAAATGGGTCAAAAATAATAAAATGAAATGTTTCAATATTAAATACTATAAACAGTAAGCCACCATAAATCAATATAACAAAGTCAATATTTAGTGTGACGTCCAGTGTGTGCAGTTTTATAAGAAAACGAGCTGTAGGTTTTACTGAGCATCTTCCAGAACCAGCCACAGTTCTTCTGGACACTTTGACTGTCAAGTCAAGTTTATTTGTACAGCGCTTTTAACAATAAACACTGTCGCAAAGCAGCTTTACAGAATTTGAACGACTTAAAACATGAGCTAATTTTATCCCTAATCTATCCCCAATGAGCAAGCCTGTGGCGACGGTGGCAAGGAAAAACTCCCTCAGACGACATGAGGAAGAAACCTCGAGAGGAACCAGACTCAAAAGGGAACCCATCCTCATTTGGGCGACAACAGACAACATGACTATAACATTAACAGTTTTAACATGAAGTCAGTTTCGTTGATGTTATAAACTCTTCATTGATGGAAACTTGAGTGCAAAACTGTTCATGACAACTGCAGTCCTAAAGTTAGCAAGACAACGGTAGTCTTCAACTATAAAAGCATTACTGTAAGAGTCCAGAGCGTCCTCCCTCAACTGTCCTCATGGGGCCGTCCTCCACAGGAGCGATGCGATAAAACTCCAACCAGACACAGGGCACCAGGATGGATCAGGCAGGTCCGAGGAGCAGAAGAGGCCAGCATCTCAATCCCAGGACCGACATGTAACTCAGAGGGACAGATGGGGGGGGACACAGGTTGTTAGATATGCCCTAAGGTATGACTGTCACACTCGCGTCTTAATTTTGCACCAAAACCCAGCAGCCTTCGTTACGTTTTCTTTTTTAATCTGAAGAGTGGGCTCTTGTGTAATATGCTGCTCAGATACAAAGTTTTAATTTTGTGCTGGAAAACGAACGTTTGGACTCTAAAATGTTTTTGTACTGACTGAATAATGTAGAAGTCATAAAATAGAAATCTATAGAGGTTTTTCACCTGATGTCACAGGGTCACGTGACACCTCGGTGTCCGCCATTTTGAAGGTCAAGCTAGCTAATGTCAACAACATAGCTAGTATGTTACTGTAGCAATGTTTACGTTCAGTCATTTGGATGACTGTTAAAACCTTTCAGTCTCAAGTTTTTCCTTTACTGTATTTACTAGTTTACTGAGCTAGCGCGCTCGGGCAAGCCGGGAGCTAGCGCGCTCGGGCAGGCCGGGAGCTAGCGCGCTCGGGCAGGCCGGGAGCTAGCGCGCTCGGGCAGGCCGGGAGCTAGCGCGCACCGGAGCGCGCTAGCTCCCAGCTTGCCCGAGCGCGCTAGCTCAGTAAACTAGTAAATACAGTAAAGGAAAAACTTGAGACTGAAAGGTTTTAACAGTCATCCAAATGACTGAACGTAAACATTGCTACAGTAACATACTAGCTATGTTGTTGACATTAGCTAGTGCTAACAGCTAGCTGCTAGTACACTGCTACAACACAGACACCGACCCTAATAATACAGTTCTTGGTCATTGCCTGGTAACAGCAAATTTATAACGGGCCATGTCTCAACAGACTAAGAAGTTATTTCAATGACATTTAATAACATTTTGTTTATCCTGAGGACCGAAAGTAAATGAAAATGTGAACAAACCTTAGCTGTAATAAGATGGCGACCACCGGCTCCAGGGACGACCTGCTGATGTAGGCATGTTACCCAGCCTGACACAAAATATTTGTAGGCATCCAAACTCTTATACGCTTTCAGATCAATACCTGTGTATGGCGATGGGTTTTTAACGACATAGGTATACAGATCATGTGGGATACAGGTATACAGATCTAGCGTGAGTCGCCATTGTTGTGACCGCCAAAATGGCGCCATCTACTTGTCGACATGGCAACGGTCACGTGGGTCGAAAACCTCTATAACAAAGTTTGTGTGGGAAAAAAAAATAGGGGGCTAAGACTTTTGCACAGTACTCATATTCACTAAATGCATATCTGCTGACTACATAGGGTTTAAAATGACAGTAGTTGCCTATATAGTGCAGGAAATGCCCAATAAAGCACCATATTGATTTATTTATTATATATACAGTACCAGTCAAAAGTTTGTACACCCCTGCTCTACTCATTCATAGGTGTTTTCTGTATTGTGACTATTTTCTACACTGTAGAACAATACTGAAGACATCAACACTATGAAATAACATCTGGAACGCATATGGAATTATGTGGTAAACAAAAAAAAAAGTGTTAAAAAAATGTTTGATATTTTAGATTCTTCAAAGTATCCAGTGTTTACCTTGATGACACTTTGCATGCTGTTTATTATTATTATTATTATTATTATTATTATTATTATTTTAACCAGCTTCATGAGGTCGTCACCTGGAATGCTTTCCAATTAACAGGTGTGCCTCGTCAAAAGTTAATTAGTGGACGAGTTTCTTGCCGCCTTAATATGTTTGACATCAAACAGTAAATGATGATAAATGATAAAAATACAGATAATAAAATAGCCCTATTCCATCCACAACTGTAGTGATCCATAGAGTATTAGATCAAGAACCGAACAACTAAGTAAAGAGAAACGACATCCATCATTCCTATAAGACATGAAGTGACTTTTTTTTTTTTAAATTAATACAAATAAAGAAAATGCATTGAATTAGGAGGTGTGTCCAAATTGTATGTTGGAATATTGTAATATCACTTTCATTAGAAAATTAATCATTTGGAGTAAGAGTGTTATTAAGACCTGTGTTCTTGCATCAAGTGGCATGTGGTCAAAAAACGGATTTAAAATATTTGTAAATGAACATTTGAAGAGTGAAGTTCTTTGTGTGTGTGTGTTCAGGTTCTCTGGTGTGACGGAGGAGGATCTTGAGAACGCCACGATGAGGCTGAGAGACGTGCAGGCCGTCTTACTGAACATGTTCAGCGCAGAGTCCATCCTGATTGGCCATAGCTTAGAGAGCGATCTTTTTGCCCTTAAGGTAATTAACACACACAAGCACACAGGCATCTTGTCTCGTATTGTGTGTGTGTGTGTGTGTGTGTTTAACCCACTGAGCTCTGTATAAAATCTAGAGAGCTCAGAGCCCATTCCCCGCTGTAGAGACGAGTGAAGCCATCTGGCCGCCATCTTGCCACTCGCATCGCGTGTCTTTGTCTTACATGTTAAACCAGTGTATCCAATCAAATTTGCCCCAAGAAAAGTATCTCCTGACTGTTTTTCCCCCTTTCTTTACCTGCTCTTATTTTCTCCACTTTACCCCCATTCCTTACATATTTTTATATCGCTCCGCTTCACTGTTATTGTTTTTTCCTTTTCCAGTTCAGTCTCTGATCTTATTTTTTTGAATGGCTCTTTTACTACTGTAATTATTTTTAGGGAGATTATTTCAGGTTTTCTCTTATACAGTGTATCTTTCTCTTTGTATATTTCTTCTTCCGTTCTATTTATTTATTTATTTATTATATCGACACAAACACTGTACAATACTTCCTTTCTGTTTAGGACAGTTGTTGAAACAGGATTATTTTCTCACGTTATTTGCCGTTTTCACTTCATTCTCAGAGTCATGTCTGAATGGTATTTATTGGTCACAAGCTGCATGAATGTTGTGACAGTGAATTATGTGACCAATAAATACTGTTAAGACGTGACTAAGAAAACGAAGTGAAAATGGCAAATAGCACAAGAAAATAATCCTGTTTCGACAACTGTCCTAAACAGAAAGGAAGTATTGTATTGCCTTTATGTTGGCATAATAAATAAATAGAAAGGAAGAAGAACTATACGAAAGAGAAAGATGCACTGTATAAGAGAAAAACTGAAACAATCTCCGTAAAAATAATTACGGTAGTAAAAGAGCCGTTCAAAAAAATTGATCAGAGACTGAACTGGAAAAGGAAAAAACAATAATAGTGAAGCGGAGCGCTATAAAAATATGTAAGGAATGGGGGTAAAGTTGAGAAAATAAGGAGGTAAAGAAAGGAGCAGAAAAAAAGTCAGGGGATACTTTTCTTGGGGCAAATTTGATCAGACGCAACAGTTTCACACAAGTCAAAGACACGCGATGCGAGTGGTAGGATGGCGGCCAGATGGCTTCACTCTGACAAGTCTATGAGCTCTCTAGATTTTATATCGAGCTCGGTGGTTTAACCCCATACCTGTGCTTTCTCAGCTTCTGCACAGCACCGTCGTCGACACGGCCGTGGTCTTCCCTCACCGCCTCGGCCTGCCGTACAAACGCGCCCTGCGCAACATCATGGCCGATCACCTCAAGCGCATCATCCAGGACAACGGTGAGCGCAGCACTATTTCTTTCACTCACACCCAGCACATTCCCACTGCAAAAATATTTCCATCTTCTCCGTGTCCCACTGCAATAATAAAACCGTACAGCACCCATGGACAAGATGGAAAATCAAAATTCACTAAAATTTGAACAAAGGCCCTGGCTGAAGCTTCACCTTCCGAGTTGACGTCCAATAAATTCCCGTTTAATCCTCATGACTCAATTTAAAGACCTGTCTTCTCCCTACTATTCAACAACTCCCACTTATAACCCTTCACTGGGGTGCACATAATTGCCCTTGCTGCAGAACCAAAAGTCCTAGAGCGGGACCTGATCAGATCCAGTTCCTCCTACTAGGGCGGAGTCGAACCGAAAGTCGGGAGGGTGTCGACAGCTCTGTAAGTTTCAGGCTGGATTGTTGAGTCTCGTGGGTGAGGGGTTAGGCTTGGAGGAGGAGTTGGATCAGGTCCAGCTCCACCCTCTGGACTTTTGGTTCTACAGTAAGGACGGGCTCAGTAATCTTGCTCAGTAAAGGAGCCGCCCAGAACTTCCCATGTCGGATCAGTAATCACTCTCTGTACCTGGGTATTTAGATAAAATAGGCATAAGTAGTTGCTAAATCCAATCGATGAGGTCACATGACATTTCATTTTGTACCAAAAAAAAACCACCAATGAAATGTAAAGTGTTAACATATGTTAATATATTGTATCGTCATTAAAGATTACATATATAACGTGGTAATTAACAATTGAAACTATTTTACATTTTTGGACAATACTATTTTTTTTTTTTTTAATTCCAAGCATGTTTTTAAATTTAAATTAACATCATACGAAAAAATGAACAAATAATAAGCTAAACAATTCAGTAAATGTTTTCCCCGTGCCCACTCATTTCAGTTACCTAGTCATGCAGTCAGGATTATTTCAGTTGTTATCCACAATGCCCAGTTGGCAATGTTGTATATAAATTAGTGCTGTCAAAAATGTCGCGTTATTAACGCGTTAACTTGACTCAATTTTAACGGCGATAATTTTTTTATCGCAAGATTAATGCTCTGTGACATGATGTAGGTTTTTCATAAGCTTTTGAAACTGCCAGGAACTTGGAACAGAGACTTTGCTTAGAAAAACGATAGCAGCTAGACTGTAATGCCACGCCCCGCACAGCCAGAGTCCTCTGCCCTCCCCCGAAGAGCCACGGTGCTCGGCTTAGGTTTCGTTTTCCCATCGACGGCTCCAGCCCGACTTTGCAGTGGCTGTGACAAGACGTGTTATGCTCTGCAATAAAAAAAAAAAAAACATTGGTACAACCAGTGTTCGAACTATGCCGATATTTTCGGGGGGTCCCTTTTTTTCCCTTGGGGGGGGAGGGGGTGCTTGCGCTTGTCTCAGAGCGCGGCTCTCCATCGCGCGCTCACTTCGGATATGCAAATGCTTCCCGTTACACACGATTGCTATGTCAATAAACATCATTTTGCCAATATTTTAGAGACCCCCCAACATTTCCCAAATCATGTTTTCAAGGGATCTCATGTCTGTTTCAGGGGATCTCGGATCCCCCGAGTACCCCCATAGTTCGAACGGTGAGCAAGCCCATTCACTTTTTTTATGCTGATAAGAGAATTACATGGTTTTTCATGTGACAAAAATGTGCGATTAAATTGCGATTAATCGCGAGTTAACTATGACAGTCGCGACATTAATCGCGATTAAATATTTTAATCGCTTGACAGCACTAATATAAATAATATATTCTATCCACATTCACTGGATATGAGCAATCGCACACTCTGATTGGCTACTCTGCTACTAGGCTATCAGCTCATATACCGTGAGTAGAGAAAAACAAAATGGCGGAGCGTGTTGCTGAACTAACCAAAGATGAAATAAAAAGTCTACTTGAAAACAAAACCCCAAAAAAACAACAAAATATGAAATAAAAGTATTTGATGGTAAGAACTTTTTTTCAAGAATTATTATTATTATCGCATTTTTTCACAAATTGCTCCTGTCATTTCGCTGCTTTGTTTACATTCTAAGCAGAAATTATTTTCTCGGAAGTTTTGTATAAAGTTTCTATTTATTGAATTTGCAAAAAATAAAAATGCGCCGTTTCTCAAAATCCAGTGAATGTGGATAGAATAAAACTGTTATTCCACTCTATCTCGTCGTACACGGCTTATAGCCAACTCGGTTATACGGTAGCTACGCTCCTCGTGGGCTATCCGCTCATGTACGACTCGATTTTGTGGAATAACGGTTAAATATTCCTAATGCGTGTTAAAAAAAATGTGTATTTATTTAATAATTAACTCGATGTACTTGCAATATACAAGAAAAATAATTGAACACCGGCAGCAGATTCGACACCAGTCTCCGCCCGTCGACTGTGAGAATCCCTCAGAGGCGCATCACATTCTGTGTCACTCTTTTGTTGTGAAAGAGTGATCCAGGTCCATCGTAAGTTAAGCGCGAACTAGCTCGGGAAAACCACATTAGCTTAACAATGGATCTTAAGAGGTAGTTAAAGACGCTCTTAGTCTTAAGAGTCCGTTTGGAGGAAATTTTCATTTTCCTGTTCCTTCAAAATAGCAGCCAGTGCTTATCTCCCTTTTAATTTTTTCTTTTTAAACATTATCTCATCGTTTTCATTCTAGTGGAGGGCCACGACTCCAGCGAAGACGCCGCCGCCTGCATGGAGCTCATGATATGGAAGATCAAAGAGGACGCCAAAGTCAAGAGATGACCTCGGACGTCACGAACATCCCTGTTTTCCGTCACACCCTGCACTGAGCACGCAGAGAGAGAGAGAGAGAGAGAGAGAGAGAAGGCAAAGGTGTTGGATCTGTTCTTGTACCAGAGACAGAAGAAGAGAAAAAAGAATTGAGAAAGAGGGAAAGATGCCACTGCTGTCTGTAGCTTTAGTTTGTGCAGATTCGGCTGTTAATCTGACACGTGTACCGTGTACTTCCTGAGGCGAATCCAGCCTCGATCAACAGCGTCATCTTCTGGAAGGGGGATCGGTGGGCGTGTCTTTGAGCCCATATATGGATGCGTCTGAGAAATTTTGAGTGTATTTCCTGAAATATTCTGTCTCTTGTGAAAACATTTAAAATGCAGTCCAGAAATTCCGTCAGGTGAATTCGTGAGAGCTAGTCGGCTAACAAGAGGCCTAAGTCTTGTGAAAGCCTTTCTGGGGGATTCAGACACACCCACATTCCCATCTATGGTCTTGAAGGAACACCCACTTCGAGCTGCTGCTTTTTTTTTGGTGGTATTTCTATTCAGGCTGTGTCTTTAAACGAGGCTGAGAAACTTGAAACAGGACAGTGGGAATTAAAAAAAAAAAAAATGTCAAGGCATGGTCCAGGATCGTTATTTTTATTTTTTTTTATTGTCGTGTCAGTTTTGATGGTGCTGGAAATCGGATAAGGTTTCTGCGTAGAAAGGCTTTATGTTGCACTGTATTAAATCATGCATTAACTTAGTTAGTGATGTTTAATGCCGATACATTAAACATCTCAGATTGTCCATTTTTTTATTTGGCTATTTAGTGAAGTCCATCTCATGTACAGTGACCTCCATGATTATTCTCACTCCTTTGTAAAGATGAGTAAAAAGGGTTTAAAAAAAAAAATCCACGGCGGCACGGTGGTGTAGTGGTTAGCGCTGTTGCCTCACAGCAAGAAGGTCCGGGTTCGAGCCCCGTGGCCGGCGGGGGCCTTTCTGTGCGGAGTTTGCATGTTCTCCCCGTGTCCGCGTGGGTTTCCTCCGGGTGCTCCGGTTTCCCCCACAGTCCAAAGACATGCAGGTTAGGTTAACTGGTGACTCTAAATTGACTGTAGGTGTGAATGTGAGTGTGAATGGTTGTCTGTGTCTATGTGTCAGCCCTGTGATGACCTGGCGACTTGTCCAGGGTGTACCCCGCCTTTCGCCTGTAGTCAGCTGGGATAGGCTCCAGCTTGCCTGCGACCCTGTAGAAGGATAAAGCGGCTACAGATAATGAGATGAGATGAGAAAAAAATCCACCTCTCGGTGAAGTCGCCTCATCTCACGCTGAAAAAATGGGAGAAATCCACCCTTTTAATTGAAATTAATTTATCCAGAAAAAAAAACAAATCCCTAATCAAGAAATATATATTTTCAACAAAAACACGTGTCGGAGTTGACTGGAGCGTGTAGGAACTTCCAAGTTGTAATCCATGACTTCCTGATTAACTGGGAAACAAATATGAGGTGACGCATACAGAAGCCAAAGTCCCTCAACATCAACATGGGAAAGAGAAGCGAGCACACAAACCAAATAAGAGAGAAGTGTGTTGACCTTCAGAAGTCAGGGAATGATTATTGCGGAAAAGGAAAAAAAAACATCATATATATATATATATATATATATATATATATATATATATATATACACACACACACACGTGTGTGTTTGGTTTTTTGGGTTTTTTTTTTCTTTTCCACAATAATCATTCCCTGACTTCTGAAGGTCAACACACTTCTCTCTTATTTGGTTGAGGGAATTTGTCATCTGTATGCGTCACCTTATATTTATTCCCCAGTTAATCAGGAAGTCCTGGATTACAACTTGAAAGTTCTTCCACACTCCAATCAACTCATCTCATCTCATCTCATCTCATTATCTCTAGCCGCTTTATCCTGTTCTACAGGGTTGCAGGCGAGCTGGAGCCTATCCCAGCTGACTATGGGCGAAAGGCGGGGTACACCCTGGACAAGTCGCCAGGTCATCACAGGGCTGACACATAGACAACCATTCACACTCACATTCACACCTACGGTCAATTTAGAGTCACCAGTTAACCTAACCTGCATGTCTTTGGACTGTGGGGGAAACCGGAGCACCCGGAGGAAACCCACGGGGAGAACATGCAAACTCCGCACAGAAAGGCCCTCGCCGGCCCTGGGGCTCGAACCCGGACCTTCTTGCTGTGAGGCGACAGCGCTAACCACTACACCACCGTGCCGCCCCAATCAACTCATAAATGTACAAATATAATGGGAAACATGCTTCAGTATCATTGGGGTGCCAATAATAATGACACATGGTGGGGTTGTTTTTGTTTTGTTCGATAATTATTTCTTGATCAGGGATTTGTTTCTCTCTGAATAAATTATTCAATTAAAGTTTGGACTTCTCTACGGAAGCCGCGAGAGGCCCTTCATATAATCTTTTTTTATTCACCTTGTTATCCCGAGATAACGACATAATTAATTCAGGATGTCGAGAAAACAACACAACTAATTCGAGATCTCGAGAAAACAAAACAATTATTTCATGATCTCGAGAAAACAGCTGAGATTTCTAGCAGAGCTGCGCCCCCTGTGGGTCAGACAACGAAGACTTAGAAATTGGCGGGCATGTAACAGAGCAGAAATGGCTTTTTACGATGCCTTGAGAGAGAGGGGGGTCCCAGAGGAGAACATCATCCCTTATTAAAAGACTTAATGCAATCTCTCCCTGTGTCAACCCCTGATCAAAATATTGCCTTATTAGGAGATCGATTATTCCAGACATTCTAATGACCAAAGTTGCGTCTATACAGAATGAGAAATAGCCCCAAAGTCAGCATATCACAAGTCTCTTGGCGCACCTGAATGAACCATTTCTCAGCTGTTTACTCGAGATCATGAAATAACGGTTTTGTTTTCTCGAGATCTCGAAATAACGGTTTTGTTTTCTCGAGATCTCGAATTAGTTGTGTTGTTTTCTCGAGATCCTAAATAAATAAATAAAGGATTATATGAAGGGCCTCTCTCGGCTTCCGTACACACCCCCCCCCCAGTGTGAGATGAAGTAACTTCACCAAAAGGTGGATTTTTTTTTTTTCCTCTAATCTTTTTACTAATCTTTACAAGGGGAGCCAGTAATTATGGAGGACACTGTATGGGTGGGTTAGTACAATTACTGACTTGAATATCTGTTCAACTGGGATCTCACATTGTTCGTCACAAATCAGGCAACAATCATTATTCATTAAACCTACAACGTGACCTAATAATGATTTGCGTAGGAACGAATTGCAGGAAGGAAAGTTGTAAGTGGCGGCACGGTGGTGTAGCGGTTAGCGCTGTCGCCTCACAGCAAGAAGGTCCTGGGTTCGAGCCCCGTGGCCAGCGAGGGCCTTTCTGTGCGGAGTTTGCATGTTCTCCCCATGTCCGTGTGGGTTTCCTCCGGGTGCTCCGGTTTCCCCCACAGTCCAAAGACATGCAGGTTAGGTTAACTGGTGACTCTAAATTGACCGTAGGTGTGAATGTGAATGGTTGTCTGTGTCTATGTGTCAGCCCTGTGATGACCTGGCGACTTGTCCAGGGTGTACCCCGCCTTTCGCCCGTAGTCAGCTGGGATAGGCTCCAGCTTGCCTGCGACCCTGTAGAACAGGATAAAGCGGCTACAGATAATGAGATGAGATGAAAGTTGTAAGTGGGGAACTGAAGAAACGCTGGACTACGCGCGACTGAAGAGATGTACTCAAGACTCCTGAAAAAAACGACTGCTGCTGTGATTAACGAGCAAATCATAACCAGTTATGAGGAAAGAAACTTAACGTAACTTTTTTTTTGTGTGTGTGTGTGTGTTCCAGAGGGTGATCCTGAAATTGTATTGTTTCTGGTTTGTTTTTTTGTTCTTCGCTGTGACAGTAAAAGCACTTTTTTTTTTTTTTTCCCCCCTGTGTACACGCTCTTCAGCCTACAGCTGTAACTCGGGTTTACATGTTGATATTGTTTACGTCTTAAAGCGTCCCTTCGTTAATTAAGACGCTCACTTTCATTTTCTTCACTTTTTTTTTCTGCCCAGTTGATCTTGTCATTAATTAATCCACTGTCCACTCACTCAGTATGAAAGCCAATAATACACCGCCTCGACCCATAATGCAACTCTGTACATACGTAAAAGTTCAAGCTATAAATCATGGGCTGTAAATACGCTGTACAAAACTGTTTTGTATCTATTTTTTGTTTCCTATTAAATGATTTCACTCAAATGGTTTATATGATTTTTTTTTTCATACCTTTTTGGGACTGTTTTACTTCTCCAAGGAGAGTTAAGAATACCTTTAAACTGTTCTACCTGGAATTATTTCTATTCCAAAGGTTATGGTTCCTGCAGAAGGACAACCAAAGAACCCTAAGGGCCCGGTCCCACAACACCGAAAACTATGACTATACCTATACCTGAATTTAGTTCCAGTCTGGAACAGAAACACAACAGCTATAATCCCGACTATAATATCACTCGGTCCTGACACTCAGGTAGAGAAATGCATGCAACTTAGGAATAGTCGTGGAAATGTTTTCCAAGTAGTAGCACGTTATTCCGGGTCATACTGTACAGCTTGGACTCCAAAACAACCCATGTACACCCTCCGGTGGTTGATAAAATACAGATAGGTCACGGATTACGGAAATATAATCAAAAAGGATACAAAATGCGGTGTTGTAACGGATTTTAATACAGATGCTGCATCACGGATGCTAATAATTTACAGCTTTGTCACGAACGTTTCAGTATAATACAGATATTACAAAACCACATGTTTTGGTCAGTGACCAGCTTATTATACGTAAGTGTCTAACAACATGGAAAGAATCCCGACAGAGATACGCCTGTGTCTGTTTACAGTTTGTTTGTTTTTTTTAAACAGTTATTGAAGTAGAAATACAGATGGTACGGTGGTGTAGTGGTTAGCACTGTCGCCTCACAGCAAGAAGGTCCTGGGTTCGAGCCCAGTGGCCGACGAGGGCCTTTCTGTGTGGGTTTCCTCCACAGTCCAAAGACATGCAGTTAGGCTAATTGGCTACTCGAATAATAATATACAGTAGCACCTATACAAATATGCTCCAAGTGCTTTACAATCCCAAACTAGTAAATAATCATTAAAAAGGCTAATAACTAAAGACTAAACAGCTATAGATTAAAAGCGAGCCTAAAAAGATGCATCTTAAATCTGGCTTTGAAAACATTAACGTTCTCGGAAATGCGGACATGGTCAGGCAATTTATTCCAAAGAAACGGAGCATGTGAAGAAAAAGACCTCAAACCATAATTGTTCGGTCTGTAGGAGACTGGAACAAGCCGGATAGCGGAAGTAGAGGAACATAAGGTTCTTCTAGGTCTATACACTGTCAAAAGCTCTTGTAGGTAGGAAGGCGCAAGACCATTCAGCAGAGGTGGACGAAGTACCTGAGTTTATTACTTAAGTCAAAGTACAGATCTATCCATTATCTGTAGCCGCTTTATCCTGTTCTACAGGGTCGCAGGCAAGCTGGAGCCTATCCCAGCTGACTACGGGCGAAAGGCGGGGTACACCCTGGACAAGTCGCCAGGTCATCACAGGGCTGACACATAGACACAGACAACCATTCACACTCACATTCACACCTACGCTCAATTTAGAGTCACCAGTTAACCTAACCTGCATGTCTTTGGACTGTGGGGGAAACCGGAGCACCCGGAGGAAACCTACGCGGACACGGGGAGAACATGCAAACTCCGCACAGAAAGGCCCTCGCCGGCCACGGGGCTCGAACCCGGACCTTCTTGCTGTGAGGCGACAGCGCTAACCACTACACCACCGTGCTGCCCCAGAGTACAGATCCCACTGGTTAAATGTGACTCCGATACAAGTGAAAGTTCTCCAGTCAAATTTTTACTTAAGTACTGAAGTACTTGCTTTTAAAAATACTTAAGTATTAAAAGTACATTTTCTGCCAATGCATCGTTGTATTATTGCCACAACACTTACAAAACCTAATGTCTCTGAAACAACCGACTGGATTTTCTGACTAGTTTGTAGAACCTGTAGAGCTGACATGCTAACAAACTCTTTTCAAACTCGAAATCATACTGGGTCGCTAACGTTACTAGAAAAGAAAGATTATGCTAAAGTTAACATTATTCATGTTAGCGTAACTCCGTTTTTACATGCTAACTAACAGTGTCCAAGTTAATTAGCTATGTATAATCGTTAGCCGTGGACAAGGCTACGGCAGCTTGGCGGGCAAATCCATAGAAAGTCATTTGACTAACCAGACTGCATAGCTATTGTAACGTTATCGCTAGCGCTAAAAGCACAGACAACTTCACTGCAAGCTTTCTCTTGGAATAAAATGTTTACATTCCTCAATATGCTTCTGCAGGTTGGACGGCAAGTTTTTGAACGCCGTGATGTGGTTCGTTTTCGGCAAACAAAGCAAATATTTAAAACGAAACAAATCTTTAATCTTTTCAGAAAACTGAAACATGGGTTCATGGGTCATGAGTGCGTGCATTCTCCAGAAAAACCGCCTCCTTCCATTCCGCCATCGACTGATCGTGTTCAAATAACGCTGCTGAGAAATCACTGAACTTGATTTTATCCAGTCTATGGACGTGACGTGACCCTAGTGATTACTGATCGGCTCTCAGTGTCACCTGCGAAAAAACCAATCATGTTTTAGAAAAGAAAACAAAAAACATCCACTTTCAAAGCTGCTTCATAGTAACGAGTAACGAGGACCTTGATAGAAATGTAGTGGAGTGAAAAGTACGATATTTGTCTTTCAAATGTAGTGAAGTTAAAGTCATAAGTTTCCAAAAAAAAAAATACTAAAGTACAGATACTCAAAAAGTGTACTTCGTTACTGTCCACCTCTGCCATTCAGACATTTAAAAGTAAGTAGATTAATCTTGAACATAATTCTAAATTCAGCTGGTAGCCAATGCAGCTCCTATAAGACAGGCGTTACGTGATCGTATTTGCCCTTCATATAAATAACCCGAGGGGCGGCACGGTGGTGTAGTGGTTAGCGCTGTCGCCTCACAGCAAGAAGGTCCGGGTTCGAGCCCCGGGGCCGGCGAGGGCCTTTCTGTGCGGAGTTTGCATGTTCTCCCCGTGTCCGCGTGGGTTTCCTCCGGGTGCTCCGGTTTCCCCCACAGTCCAAAGACATGCAGGTTAGGTTAACTGGTGACTCTAAATTGAGCGTAGGTGTGAATGTGAGTGTGAATGGTTGTCTGTGTCTATGTGTCAGCCCTGTGATGACCTGGCGACTTGTCCAGGGTGTACCCCGCCTTTCGCCCGTAGTCAGCTGGGATAGGCTCCAGCTTGCCTGCGACCCTGTAGAACAGGATAAAGCGGCTAGAGATAATGAGATGAGATGAGACGAGACGTTTGAAGCAGATGTTTGCCCAATAGTATTACACTGTATAGCCGTTTTGCGGTTGCCGGTTAGTGTTCTAACTCAATACTGGACCGATTTCAATCATTTTTGTCCTTAGAAAGAATTTGAAAATAGGGCCCAGGTTAACAAATCCTGAAGTCTCCCTTTAAGGTTTCGAGATGAGTTTGAAAAGATTGAAAGCACGGGTGGAAATAGTACTCTGTCACTATAGTTAAGTGTTATTTTGGTAGTTATACATTCCTTGAATAAAATTAAAATTGAACGTTTGTCGAGTACTTTTTTTTTTACTTCTCACATTTTTATTTAGACCTTCAACATACTGCTACTTAGAATTCTCCAAGATCTCACCTTCTCATCAAACCAATAACTATATACACTTTATTCTATCCACATTCACTGGATATGAGCAATCACGCGTTCTGATTGGCTACTCTACTCCTAGGATATCAGCTCATATACCGTGAGGAGAGAAAAACAAAATGCCGGAGCGTGTTGCTGAAGCAACCGAGGACGAAATAAAAAATTGACTTGAAAACAAAACCCAAAAAATATTTTTTAAAAAGCAACAAAATATGAAATAAAAGTATTTGATGTTAAGAACTTTTTTTTTTTTCAAGAATTATTATTGTATTTTTCACAAATTGCTCCTGTCATTTCACCGGTTTGTTTACATTCTTTTTTTTTTTTAGATTTTTTTTGGGCTTTTTGCTCCTTTATTGGATAGGACAGTGTAGAGACAGGAAATGAGCTGGAGATAGAGACGGGGAGGGATCGGGAAATGACCTCGGGCCGGAATCAAACCCGGGTCCCCGGATTTATGGTATGGCACCTTATCCACCTGAGCCACAACGCTCCCTGGTTTGTTTACATTCTAAGCGGAAATGATTTTGTCGGACGTTTTGTACAAAGTTTCTATTTATCGAATTTGCAAAAAATAAAAATGCTCTGTTTCTCAAAATCCAGTGAATGTGGATAGAATAAAACAGTTATTCCACTCAATCTCATCGTACACGGATTATAGACAACTCGGTTATAGCTATGCGCCTTGTCAGCTATCTGCTCATATATACAATCCCGATTCCAAAAAAGTTGGGACAAAGTACAAATTGTAAATAAATACGGAATGCAATGATGCGGAAGTTTCAAAATTCCATATTTTATTCAGAATAGAACATAGATGACATCTAAAATGTTCAAACTGAGAAAATGTATCATTTAAAGAGAAAAATTAGGTGATTTTAAATTTCATGACAACAACACATCTCAAAAAAGTTGGGACAAGGCCATGTTTCCCACTGTGAGACATCCCCTTTTCTCTTTACAACAGTCTGTAAACGTCTGGGGACTGAGGAGACAAGTTGCTCAAGTTTAGGGATAGGAATGTTAACCCATTCTTGTCTAATGTAGGATTCTAGTTGCTCAACTGACTTAGGTCTTTTTTGTCGTATCTTCCATTTTATGATGCGCCAAATGTTTTCTATGGGTGAAAGATCTGGACTGCAGGCTGGCCAGTTCAGTACCCGGACCCTTCTTCTACGCAGCCATGATGCTGTAATTGATGCAGTATGTGGTTTGGCATTGTCATGTTGGAAAATGCAAGGTCTTCCCTGAAAGAGACGTCGTCTGGATGGGAGCATATGTTGCTCTAGAACCTGGATATACCTTTCAGCATTGATGGTGTCTTTCCAGACATCCGCGCTTCTGGATCATGTTTAGATACGGCTTCTTCTTTGAACTATAGAGTTTTAGCTGGCAACGGCGGATGGCACGGTGAATTGTGTTCACAGATAATGTTCTCTGGAAATATTCCTGAGCCCATTTTGTGATTTCCAATACAGAAGCATGCCTGTATGTGATGCAGTGCCGTCTAAAGGGCCCGAAGATCACGGGCACCCAGTATGGTTTTCCGGCCTTGACCCTTACGCACAGAGATTCTTCCAGATTCTCTGAATCTTTTGATGATATTATGCACTGTAGATGATGATATGTTCAAACTCTTTGCAATTTTACACTGTTGAACTCCTTTCTGATATTGCTCCACTATTTGTCGGCGCAGAATTAGGGGGATTGGTGATCCTCTTCCCATCTTTACTTCTGAGAGCCGCTGCCACTCCAAGATGCTCTTTTTATACCCAGCCATGTTAATGACCTATTGCCAATTGACCTAATGAGTTGCAATTTGGTCCTCCAGCTGTTCCTTTTTTGTACCTTTAACTTTTCCAGCCTCTTATTGCCCCTGTCCCAACTTTTTTGAGATGTGTTGCTGTCATGAAATTTCAAATGAGCCAATATTTGGCATGAAATTTCAAAATGTCTCACTTTCGACATTTGATATGTTGTCTATGTTCTATTGTGAATACAATATCAGTTTTTGAGATTTGTAAATTATTGCATTCCGTTTTTATTTACAATTTGTACTTTGTCCCAACTTTTTTGGAATCGGGGTTGTAACTCGATTTCGTGGAATAACTGTTAAATCTTCAGAATGTTTTGCATATATTTATTTAATAATTAACTCGATGTACTTGCAATGTACAAGAAAAATAACTGAACACCGGCAGCAGATTCAACACCAGTCTCTGCCCGTTGATTGTGAGAATCCCTCAGAGGCGCATCACAACAAAAACAAAATGGCAGAGCGTGTTGCTGAACCATCCATCCATCATCTCTAGCCGCTTTATCCTGTTCTACAGGGTCACAGGCAAGCTGGAGCCTATCCCAGCTGACTACGGGCGAAAGGCGGGGTACACCCTGGACAAGTCGCCAGGTCATCACAGGGCTGACACATAGACACAGACAACCATTCACACTCACATTCACACCTACGCTCAATTTAGAGTCACCAGTTAACCTAACCTGCATGTCTTTGGACTGTGGGGGAAACCGGAGCACCCGGAGGAAACCCACGCGGACACGGGGAGAACATGCAAACTCCGCACAGAAAGGCCCTCGCTGGTTACAGGACTCAAACCCGGACCTTCTTGCTGTGAGGCGACAGCGCTAACCACTACACCACCGTGCTGCCCTGCCACATTCTTATTAATGGTAAATATGGGGTGTTTACTCAAGGATATTTTGTTTCTGATTCATTCATTCATTCGTGTGTTGCGTTTTTCTTGTAAATGAGCAACAACTTATTTGGAGACATTGAATGATGTTTTCAGGTAAAATGTTCATTTTAGACTTGCTTTAAAATGAAAATCATCTGATTGTTGTCGACAAGGAATACAACTTACTTTTTCACATGAAACACGAATAATTTAATTTCATCAGCTGAAAATAATTTACTGTTCACTTTTTTTTATACTTGAGTACATTTAAAATTAACAACTTTTAGACTCACTTGAGTATTCTTCTGCTTTAATTGAGTAAGGTTTTGAGACGTTATCTCTACTTTTGGTCAATGCCTGATTATAAACACGTGA